>NW_023648313.1:0-6873 GCF_015228065.2 Penaeus monodon | reverse complement strand
GACCAAAACAAAATCAAGATGTCTGTCCCATGGGGGAAAAATGAGTGGGAGACTATAGGACCCAGACATAGATACAAAATTTCATTCTATGTACAGGGGTGTCAAGCCATTGTGGACTGTGCCTCCCTTGCTCTGTTTGGGCTTTAAGAAAAAACAAAAAAATAAACTGGAGACAGCCAAAATGAACCCCGCGAGGGTCATTCTGGGTGCCCCAAGTGGTAAAGGTCCTAAAACCTTTCCCGGGGGCAAACCTTCTCCCCGGGGCCCACGAATCGATTTATCAAAGGTCATCCAGACCCCAGGAATCAAGCCTAAGACATAAAATAGTCAGACGCCTAAAACAAGAAAGCTCTTTGCAAACAACCCCTGCTGCCCACACGCCAGGGTTTTAATATGCCGCAGCTCAAAAAAACCCCTTTTTCTTCCCAAGGGCATGGACTGTGACTTTGTCGAAGCTCCGCCGTGGGACAAACCTCGATAAGTTCTCTTATGAGAGGGCAACCAAAAAGAATAAATACCCCACACCTAGCCAAAGGCAAAACCCCAAGGGGGTATTAAAACCCTCACTCCTCCATTTAGCAGAAATACACAGGGAAAAGGGCGGTCGATCCCTTGACCCCATACAGGCGCCGATTTCGTAGCAAGGAGCCAAAATCCATGGGGGTAAAGCAAGCCTCTCGCTACGGCAGAGGCAGTTGTATCAGGGGGCCTGAGCCTGCGCCCCGTGGGGGGAAAGACTGTGGTAACATACAGACCCAGAGGACCTCGCCCGTCTTCACAGCGCTCACCCAATGACAATTCCCTTCTGAACTATCCTCACCGGGCACAGAGGATTCTTGCACAGGGTAGAAGAATTTCTAAACGGGTTTTCCCAGTCCTTTGGGATAAGGGAATGAGCTTGCTGACGACTAGCCGAAGTTGGAGGGTAGTCCCCAACCCCCCATGATAATCATCAAACCCAAAAATTATTTAGGAAGAAGGTGGGTGATGGAAACCCCCCCTCCCCCTGCGCTTCACAGAGGGGGAAAACGAGATCCCCCCTCACCAGGGGGAATCAGATACCCGGGGTATGAAACTACTGGGACTCTATGAAAAAAACAACAGAGGTACCGGGGTCTTCTTACAGAATGCGCTAGGTTACCCCTGTTCATGGCGACTCAACATAACCGTTTTAAAAAAAGTGTTTTTATGCATACCCCCACTATACATTCTTAGTGAAGTGTGATGGCAATTTTCCCGAGACAAAGGGCCGCGAACACGCTGTCTTGTGGAAGAGATTAGTGAGTTTATACCCCGGCTACAGGGGGCCCGCGGGAACCACCGCCCGGTAAGTACCCCGTGTCAGAGAACCAAAATTTAGACGCCTAAAAAACTGACACAAGTGGGCCATAAGTGAAAGGGCCCCGGCCAAACCAAATTCGCAAATTCCCTTTTCTCTAATGTCCAAGATAGTAGGCAAACCAATCATCTCCCATTTCAATACCAGAATATAGGGTTTCTATTAAGCAAAAAACTGTGTTGGAAAATTCCCCTAATTAGGGTCTCCCCCAGCAATTCTCAAGTACCAAGTCAAAAAGCCCCTTCTTTAGGTTGATGGGGGGGCGGCGCTCCACAAAATGAAGGTAAGATACAATTTAAATTTTTATTAAGGGAGGAATCCAGACGCCCCGGCCGTGCTTTGTAGGGTTTGTTAGAAAATTTTGGTAAAAAAAGGGGTTTAAACCCCCGGGGATCCTTTTGAAAGGAAAAACCCTTTTAAAAGTCACAAAGGAGGGGGAAACCCAGCCCTAAAACTAAATTTCCCCTTTTCCCCCCAAAAAGAAACCGCCCAAAATCGGGGGAAATTTCACCAATGGATCCCAGAAACCCGTAAAACCCCTCCCCGGGTTTTTCCCTTTTCCCAAAAAATGGGGGGGTTAAATTTTCCAAAAAGAAAAGCCTTTGTTTTTCCAAATAGGGATGCAAAATTTTAATTGGGGTAGGGCAAGGAATTGCCCAAACCCACCAAATAAACGGAAGGCCAACTCGGGGGGGGAAAAACCCTTGGGGCCCGCTTTGAAGAAACCCAAATAACCCCCAAACCAAAAATAAAAATGAAAAGGCCAACCAGTGAACCCTTGGGGGGTCCTGAAAATAAACCCAAAAAAGTGTGGGATCCAAAAAAACCTGGTAAACCCAAAAGGGGGGTAAACCCCACAAAATACCCCAAAACTTTTCCAAGCCAAGGGGAACCCGAACCAACCTTTTGAAAAGGGGTTAAAGCAAGAACCCACAAATGGGGGAAAAAATTTCAAGGAAACCCGAAAACCACCCTCCAAAATTTGGGGGGGGCCAAGGAAAAAAGGACTACCGGGAAAGAGGAAAAGGGAATTTCAAGGGGACCCAAATCCCCCCAAAAAACCCGGGCCGAACAAGGGAACCCGAAATGGAGGGCAAAAAGACCCCCAAACCCCAGACGGCAAAGGGGGAAAAAGGGCCCACCGCCGAAACAAAATCCTTTAGGAACGGGGGGAAGCAAAAACCCTTTAACAGAGGCTTAGAAACGGGAACCCACGTTTCCACGGGACCTGAAAATTTTTGGGGTTTGGGTTTGCCCCAAAAAAGTCCGGAATTCCCCCCCTTCCCAAAAGGGGGGAAAGGTTTGCTTTAAACCTTTTTAAAAAAAAAAAAAAAAAAAAAAAAAAACAAAAAAAACCCCACCCCCCCTTTCCCACTCCCCGAGGGAAAGGGGGGTACGGCCCCCCAAAAAAAATGGGAGCCCCATCCCATTTCCCGCGGTTTCCCGGGGAGAGCCGGCCAGAAAAGACCCTTGACACTTCCCCGGGCACCTGGGGGGCATTGCCCGGAGGGGGCTTTTAAACAATCCTCGGGCCTTTTCGGGACCTGAAAAAAAAAGGGTTTGAGGCAACCCTTTGGGTTTGGGAAAGGTGATCCAAGAATAGAACAGCTGGTAAATTTTTAAGAAAACCATAAGCAAACCCAAAGAATGGAACCCCCGGGGGGGAGGCCACAGTTTTTAAAAAAATTTTCTTTTCCCCAAAACATAAAACTCCCATGGGGGGTGAAATTTCTTATGCAGGTCTTGCTATCATCCCGGACCTATCCCAAACAAACCCCAAACGTGTCTGGCCCTCATACCGAGGAAGTTTGGACAGGACTGGACTCTGCAGAAAAACCCAAAAGGGCCAGGGCTTGAGACGAGAGTTTAAAGGAAGAAGTTAAAAAACCAGGGGGAAAGGACTTGGAGTGGGTTCAGGGCACTCTACCTTGGGGTAAGGATAGACCGGCCCCCCTTTTCCAGAAGGGGGTCCAGTACCAGGGTTCCCCAACAAAAACAAGACTGTCTTTGGGGGCAATGGGGGAGACTATAGGAGCCAGACATAGAGTTAAGATCTCTTGTCATGGGGGTCAAACCAATGTGGACGTGCCCCCCTGCTCTGATGGGATTAAAAAAAAACAAAAATCAACTGGGGAAAAGCCAAAATAAACCGCGAGGGGGCTTGGGTGCCCCCAAAACGGGGGAAGGCCCAACCCCCTTTTGGAGGGGAAACCTTCCCCCCCTTGCCTCACAATCGACTTTCGCACCAGCCCAGGCGCCTGGGCAAAAATGTCCGGGAGCTAGGCAAGAAAGCCTTTTCAAAAACCTGGGGTTCCCACCCCGCCAGGTGTTAAATATCCCAGTCAAAAAACCGCTTCTTTGCCAGGGGATGGGCTTGCTTTGCAACCGCCTGGGCAAACCTCGTAGAGTTCCTCTGCATGAGACTGCAACCCCCGTGAAACCCCATAGCCTAAAAGGCGAAAACCCCAGAGGGATTTTCCCCCCCTCCTAAAATCAGAACCCAGGGGGCGGGGGGATCCTCCCCCCCTAAGGGGCCACTTTTCGGGGATCCCAAAACCTGGGGACCCCAAAAACGCCTTCGTAAAGGGGAGGCATTTTAGGGGGAAGAAAACCTCGTCCGGAGGGGAAAGACATTGGTCTAAAACGAACTCCAGAGGAGCCCCGACGTTTAGCACGCTCACCCTGACAATATTACCCTTTTTGACTACTATCCTCACCTGGACAGAGGATTCTTGCAAGGGGAGAAGAATTATCATAAAAAATGGGTTCCCCCTCAATTGGGGTCAGAGGGAATGAGCTTGCTGACAGACTACCGAAGTTGGAGGGGGATGTCCCCCAATCCCATTAATACATCAAAGCCCAAAAAAACTTAGGAAGAAGGACGGTGTGGCAACCCCCCCCCCGCAGTTCACAGAGAGGGAAAAGAGATCCTCCCCCCCAGCACTGGGAATAGATACCACTGGCTATGAAAAATATGGGATCTATGAATAAAAAACAGAAAGGACCGAAAAATTTCTTCACAGAAGGCCTAGGTTACCACGTTCTGGAGATCTACAAACAGTGACCGTGAAAAGAAGGGTTTCATGCATTACCACCTCATCATTTCTTAGGAATTGTGTCATCGCAATTCCTGAGACAAGGTCCCCCAAACACAGCTGTCTTGCTGGTAAGGATTATGTGAGATGGGTTTACACGGCTACAGGGGCGCCGCTGCAACCCCCCGCACGGTAAGTACAAGTGCAGAGAACAAAAAAACAGCCTAAAAAATAACAAGGGGGCCCTAGTGAAAGGCCCAGGGGCCAACCAGAATTCGCAATCTATTACACTAAAAGTCCAAATAGTAATGACAACCAATTTACTATTTCAATAAAAATATAGGTGCTATTAAGCAAAAAAAATCGTGTTGGAATTCCTAAGTCCAGGATCTCCCCCGCAATTCTCAAAGTACCCAAATCAAATGCCTTTTTGAGGTGTGGGGGGGCGGCGTCCACATAATCGAAATGCTAAGATACAAACAATTGGAATTACCAGGAGTGAATCCAGACTGCTCTGGTCTCTGTTGCCTTAGTAGGCAGATCTGTTTCAGAAGTATGTGGTCGAAAACGTAGGCTGGTATACTGAGCAGTTTGATGTCACGGTAGTTGCTACAGTCTCACCAATCCCCTTTCCCCCTCCAGAGAGCATGACCACACCCCTTAACAGGTCAGGGGAATGGAACCAAACGCCAGATGGCAGTCAAGACTGTATGCAAGCCCCATGCCATAGTTTCACCCCAGCCTTTAGCAGTGCAGCAGGAATATCACAGTTTTCCTAACTTTCAGCTTGGATATTGCCATCCTAACCTCAGATAGGACAGGAGGCTCCTTGCTGATGGATGGGTCCTGCACAGGTATTGTGATACCACTTGCATCCAAACTAACTGCTGGAGGGTCTACCTGCTGCTCAAAATACTCAGCCCTATGTTCACAAACCCTAGTGACGGTCTCATCACACGATAACTACCCTCATGGATAATGGCACAGCCGAAATGCCACAACCGAATCCAAGATGGAAAACAGATAAGGCCAACTGGCAGGCGTTTCAGAACGCCTTGGCCCGCTGTCTGAGAAGCAATGAACCCACACAAAGTGAAATGTAGAAGTGCTACAAGCCAGACTTGTAATCCCATTGATGAGGCAGCCTCACTGACCATACCCAAAACTCGGCCTGGGTCCAGGAGTCACAAAGTGCCTGGTACTTTAACAACGAGATTAAGGAGGTCAACCACAGGGTAAATACGTGCCGAAAACATTTCCAAAGGCAAAGAACCGCCGACAACCTAGCCCTCCTAAGGGAGGCTGTCAGGAATGCCAAGGAAACTGCCAGCAAAGTCAGGCAGGAAAAGTGGCTGGAATGGTGTGAGTCCTTCGACCACCATACCACCCTCTCAGAGCTATGGCAACGGGGCAAGTGAGCTAACAGCCACTCAGCCTTGAGATGCACACACCATGACCCCCGGTCAGAGTGGAACAGACTGGCGCACAAGTTCTCTGCGAGAAACAAGTAGCAACATCTGTCAGCCGAATTGAGGGCAAGACAAGAACGCCTACAACCAGACAGACTTGCTCATATCAGAGAAAGGGCAGCCGGACCTGATAACACAGAATTTATCTTTTCTCTGAGCGAACTAAGAAATGCATATAAAGCCAGTTGTAACACAGCCCCAGGCTCTGATGGGATCTTGTACCCCATCATTTCCCACCTGGGACTAGTAGTGAGCTTGCATTCCTACAACTCATCAACAAGTCCTTGGGAAACTTCCAATCTACCCAGAGTTGGAAAGGTGCTACCATGGTTCCCATCCCTAAACAAAGGAGTCAGGGAAGTTACCCGCCCCATCTCTCTCCTCAGCTGTCTGGCCAAGACGCCGAGAGGATGGTACTGAACCGGCTCCGATGGAAAATGGGACGCCCACATGAACACTTCCGCGGGTTCACCTGGGGCATGAGCACAGCGCACAGCATAGCCACGCTCTTGAGCACAATAAGCACGGGCACATCTGTGGTAGTATTCCTTGACCTGGAGAAGGCTTTTGAATTTGCAAGTCCTCTTGCCATTCAGGAGAGCCTGATCCAAAAAGGAATCAGAGGCAAGCTCTTGGCTTGGATAGGTGACTACTTTAAGAATAGAACAGCTAGAGTCAAATTCCAAGGTCACCTATCACAGCACATACCACTAAAGAATGGAACGCCACAGGGTGAGGTTCTCAGTCCAGCCCTCTTTTAACACATTAATGTCCTGTATCCTCAACATAAACCTCCCAGTGGGGTGCAAGATCATCTCTTATGCAGGCGATCTTGCTATCATCTCCACTGGACCATACTGCCTAAACAAAGCCCAACGTTGTCTGGACCTCATATCCGAGGAATGTTGTAGGACAGGACTAAGGATCTCTGCAGCCAAATCCAAAGCCATGGCTCTGAGACAGAGAGTTCAAGGCAGAAGTCTGAAAATCCAGGGAATGGACTTGGAGTGGGTTCAGGACTACCTCTACC
>NW_023648312.1:0-6873 GCF_015228065.2 Penaeus monodon | reverse complement strand
GACGAGGCCGGGTACCGGGCCTCAGACGCCCGGTGTCCCCAACGCGTCGCGGCGACCTACTGCGGGGGGAAGATCGCCCGCCGGCGCCGGGCAGGCGGCGGGGGCCGCTCCCCGCGTTGGCTCCTTCGGCCGAGGCCTCCGGAACGGGAAGTCGCCACGCCCGCTGCCGTCTCCCGGCAGGCCGACGAACTGAATCCCCCCAGTTCGATCTTCGAATCTCCGCCCGTTTAGCCTCTTAACGGTTTCACGTTCTCTTGAACTCTCTCTACAGGGTTCTGTTTAAACTTTCCCTCACGGTACTTGTTCGCTATCGGTCTCGTGGTCATATTTAGCCTTAGATGGAGTTTACCACCTGCTTTAGGTTGCGGTTTCAGGCAACCCGACTCTAAGGAGAGGCCCGTTCCGCACTCCCGAAACCCCCCTCCCCGCGAACGAGGAGGAGGAAGTCCCTTTCCGCCACACGGGCCTGACACCCTCCGTGGGTATGAGAGTCATTCATGAACAACTTAGGCGGCTCGGAGCGCGTGCAGGACCTCTCCCGAACGCAGCACCCCTCGAGCCCCCCGCGAAGGGGACGCGAGCTTTGCGCTGGGCTCTTCCCGTTTCGGTCGCACTTACTCAGGGAATCCCGGTTGGTTTCTTTTCCTCCGCTGATTAATATGCTTAAATTAGGCGGGTCATCTCCCTCCACTCGAGGTCGACGTACGTACAACAAAAAGCGAGCAAGCGAGCGAGCGAGCGAACGAGTCGCCGCCGCCGCCGCCGCCGTCGCCGTCGTCTTGCTTGTTTTGTGCTTTGGGATCATTTCGCTCTCTTAGTCCGTTGATTAACGGCTTTCCACGCCCCCCTGCCTGCCCCGAAACCTCACGCGGGGGTTTCGTGGCGCGGAGAGGGCCCCAATCTACGCGGTCTCGCGATCTCAGGGTGCGCCCTTGCCCTCTCCAGCACGGCCGGATGGCCCCGGCCCCTTCCTCTCCTTTGGGGGGGGGGGGGGGGGGGTGCACCGGACGGCTGGCTTTCACGGCTTTGGGAGAGCGCCTCTCCGGCTCTTTTCGGAACATTCGCCTTTTCTGGGCCAGTGGCAGGCAGGTCCCGACCAACAATCGGCCGGTAGTCGGCCGGACGAGGAGGAGGAGGACGAGGTACGTCCGTCCGTCCGCCCGTCCGAGCCGACGGCGACGGAAGAGAGCGAGCCCTCCAAGCGTCTTAAGGGAACGTCCGGACCCGGGAGCGAGTTCCTCCAACGAAACCCGCCCCTCTCCGGTCCGGCGAACTCCCCAGGGCGGAATGGTCGTGCGAGCGAGCGAGCGAGCGAGCAAGTCGTCGCCGCCGCCGCCGCACCTCCGGCACGGGTTTGAGTGGAGCCGGCAGGCTTGAGGAGAAGCCGCCGGACCCCAAAACACCCCCCGTTGTGCATTTTGCGGAGTCCCCGCCGCCGGAAGCTCCTGCTCCTTCTCCTGCCCTCAGATGAGGGGGGGGGGGGGAGAGAGAGAGAGAGCCGCCGCCGCGAAAGGGGGCCACCTACACGGCGCTGTTTCGCCTCACTCTAAAGAGATTCCTTAGCGGCCTTCCCCGGAGAACGGGGGGAAAAGGGGCAGGAGGACCGGAGCCCTCCGCCCCCGCAGTCCGCAGCCGTCCGTACTGTCCCCCGGGGAGGCAACGTCCGACACTCGAGGGAAGGTGGCAGCCGTCCTTCGAAGAAGGCACAGGGCCGCCGCAATGTGCGTTCGACACGCCCGATGGAATCAGGGGAAAATTGCGATAGCCACCAAAACATCGCTTCTTGCCGCGGTCTTCCTCGACCCACGAGCCAATGATCCCCGTTAAGAGTTTTTGCTGGGTTCTCTTTCCTCGAGTTCACACACACACAAACTCGATCGCCTCCCACTCAAAAAGGGCCTCGGAGGGAGGGTAACCTGCGCTCTGAAAAAACGCGTACCCCACGGCGCCGAGCGGGGCTTCGCGCCGGCGCCGTCGCCGACCTCGTAGGCCCCGGTGACCCAGGCGGGGCTGAAAAAGATTTTTGGGGTTCGGCCCCCTCCTCTCCTCCCCGCCTCCTCCGGCCGGCCGCCAGAGGAGGGAGGGATGGTGGAGAAAAAAGGGCCGGTGGAGCCGTGCCGAGAGCCCCCCGCGGAGGGAGGAGGAAAAAATGGGGACGAGGAGCTGGGGTGGACCGCGGCAGGAGACAAGACCGTCTCCGCCCCTTGGTCACTGGGCCCCCCCTCGTCCGTCCGTCCTCGTCCGTCCGATCGTTCGGGTTCCGCGAGTTGCCTCTTTCGGGCGGCACCACTACTCGGTGGTGGTGCTGCTGCTGCTGCTGCTAGCACTCTTTTAATGATCCTTCCGCGGGTTCACCTACGGAAACCTTGTTACGACTTTATTTCCCTCTAAATGACCCAGCTTGGACACCTTTCCGTCGACCCGAGGGCGCTGGCCCCCGCCGAGGCGGCGGTAGCGGCTCCAAGGGCGCCAGTCCGGTGCCCTCACTAGACCATTCAATCGGTAGTAGCGACGGGGGGTGTGTACAAAGGGCGGGACTAAATGGGCGCAATCTGGTGAATTGCGCCTACTGGGAATTCCTCGTTCATGGGGACATTTGCAAGCCCCAATCCCCTTTAAGGACAGCTTTCACGAGGTTACCCGCCCCTCTCGGAGCAGGACAGCTCGCTGAACTCTCCATTGTAGCGCGCGTGCGGCCAGAACATCTAAGGGCATCACAGACCTGTTATGGCTCAAACTCCCCGTGCGGCTAGTTATTTTTTGCTGCCGCTTACCCCTCTAAGAAAAGACTGCAAAGGCGGACGCCAGTTTCCGGCGCCGCGGGGGCGCGCCGCCGCGGCGCTAACCAACCGAGGGCGGAGGCCCGCGCGACGGCCGGGTTTAGGGGAACCCGAGCCCACCCCCGAGGGCGCAGGCTGGGCGAGAGACCCGTCGACTCTTTCGCAGGCTAGAGTCTCGTTCGTTATCGGAATTAACCAGACAGATCACTCCCCCAAACTAAAACGGCCATGCACCACCACCCACCGAATCGAGAAAGAGCCTTCATTCTGTCAATCCTTCCGGTGTCCTGGCCTGGTGATTTCCCCGTGTTGATAAAATGAGCCGCAGGCTCCACTCCTGGGGGTGCCCTTCCGTCAATTCCTTTAAGTTTCAGCTTTGCAACCATACTTCCCCCGGAACCCCAAGACTTTGGTTTCCCGGGAAGTACCCCCCGGGGTCATGGGAATAACTGCGGCGGATCGCTAGTCAGCATCGTTTAAGGTTGAACTAGGGCGGTATCGATCGCCTTCGAACCTCTAACTTTTGTTCTTGATCAATGAAAACATCCTTGGCAGATGCTTCGCAGTAGGTCGTCATGCGACGGTCTAAGAATTTCACCTCTAGCGTCGCAGTACGAAAGCCCCCGTCTGCTTCTATTAATCATTACCTCGGGTTTTCCCAAAAACCGACAAAATAGAACCCAGGTCCTGTTCCATCATTCCATGCACGACCATTCGGGCTGTAAGCAAAGACCAGCCTGCTCTGAGCATCTAATTTTTTCAAGTAACTGCCGGCCACAGGGGGACACCCCGGGTTTAAAGGGCATAAAAAAAACCCGTGCGCGCCGGCGGGACACAGCTCGGAACCCGGCCGTAGCCGCCGCTAAGGCGGACCGCCGGTCCGGAGCAGAAGTCAAACTACGAGCGTTTCAACCGCAACAACTTTCATATACGCTAGTGGAGCTGGAATTACCGCGGCGGCTGGCACCAGACTTGCCCCCCACTCGATCCTCGTACAGGATTTAAAGTGTACTCATTCCAATTGCGAGGCCCCGTTCGGGGCTCGCAAAAAGTATTTTCGTCACTACCTCCCCGTGCCGGGAGTGGGTAATTTGCGTGCCTGCTGCCTTCCTTGAATGTGGTAGCCATTTCTCAGGCTCCCTCTACAGAATTGAACCCTGATTCCCCGTTACCCGTGATAGCCATTGTAGGGGTTTAACCTACAATCGAGAGCTGATAAGCAGACGCCTGCAGGACGCGGCGCCGACCCAACCCGGTTGCGGGAGGGGTCGTGCGCTCGGCCAAAGTTATTTTGATTCACCAAGGAGATCGCGGCCGGCCCGGTTGAAGGGCCCGGGCCCCCGAGGGTTTTGGTCTAATAAAGCGCTCCTCCTCGCGGTCGCGAGACTACAAAGGCATGTATTAGCTCTAGAATTACCACAGTTTTTCCAAGTAGTGCGGTTCGGCAGAGATCCAATGAGTTTTTATCTGATTTAATGAGCCGTCCGCGGTTTCGCCTTAAGTCGGCCTGTACTTCACATGCATGGCTTAATCTTTTTAGACAAGCATATGACTAACGGCAGGATCAACCAGGTAGAATTGGACAAAACAACAAACGACCCGTCGGGGTCGCCATCGTTCGTGTGTGTGTGTGCTCGCAGGAGGAAGAGGAGGAGCGCCGGCACGCAGCACGCAGCGCGCGCGGCGCGCCCGCTCGCTCGCTCCTTCTCCGCCTTGCACTTTCTCCCGGGTTTTCGCAGGATCGGTCCGCGCACTCTCGCCGGGATCGGGAAAAAAAAGGGCGGACCCATGCTGGATGGCTTCTTTCATCATCGGCTCTTCTCTCTTTGGGTGCGCCGCACGCAGGGGTGGGAGAGAACAAGCGTCGCCGGCCAGAACAACGGCCCGCAGGCCCCCCCCGGGCGCGAGCCCTTCATCGTCTCTCTCTCTCTTTTTCGCCATCGTCTTTCGGGCCCCAGCGAGGGGGGAGCGAAGGGAGAAGGTGGCGAGGGAAGGCGGGGCAGGCGCACACGGGCGGCAGGACCGCACCAAGGGTGCCCGGCCGCCGCCGCCGCGCCGCGCCCCCCGTCCCTCCTTCCCTCCTCCCTCCATCGCATGCTGAAAGGCCGGCCCACCCCTTTCCACAGGGAACTCGCGCGCGCGCACCGCGGGGCGCGCTTGGCGCTCCTTCTTCCCCCGCCCCCTGCCCCGGGAACCGGCGCCGGCCGGCAGCCCGCCCGCCCGCCCGCCCCCGCCCGCGCGCGCGCGCGCGCGCGCGAAAGGGCCAAGGCAAGGGAATGGGGGATGCCGGCTACCCACCGCGCCCGGTGGGGATCGGATGGAAACGGAAAAACGCGCAGCAAGCGAGAACCAAAGGGGGGGCCCTCCGGCCCAGCCTTTACTCCGCGCAAGGCGGCAAGGGGTGTGTGGGTTGCCGGGTTTTCTTCCTTTCTCGCCGCAAGGGTGTCACAACCCGGGATCTAGCTCCGCGCTATCGGCACCACGTGGCCGAGGGGAGAAGAACCGCGGGAGCTCTACCGTCGCGAGGGGAAGGCCGCGCGGGGGCGGCACTCGGAAACCATTCCGAACGTCTAGAATGGAGCGGTCGCCTCTGTGAAGGGCACGGCCACAACCGACCTCAACGGGGCGGCACGGGGAATGGATACCCCGGCGGCCCCCGGCCGGCCACGTGGCGCGAGCCCGCGACCTTTGCTGTGCGCTGCGGGCCGCAGGCAAGGCGAGGCGAGGCGACGGGTCGCCCGCACACGCCTCCATGCCAGCCCGACCACAACGGCGAACGGGAGCGGGAGGGGGAAAAGCAAGAGAGGGAAGGGGTGTGGGGGGCCGGAGGGACGCAGCCACGCGTCCCTCCTTATACCTGCCCACACGGCCGTTCACCCAACACCACCGCAAACAGGGCCCGCTCCTGCCCGCCCCTCAGGGAACACGCCCCCTCGCGGCCCCCGACGCCACGGGGGCCCGCAACACCTACGCAACACCTTGCCTCCGAGGGGGACTTGCCCGCCTCGGAGACCGCCCGGCTGCGCCGCGAGCTGCCTGCCGGAGGGAACCCGCCCACCGCGCCCGGACACACACACACACAGGCCCGTCCGGCCACGGAAGGGCCAGCGGACCACCCGGGATCCGGTCCGCGCAACAGGCCGCTCTGCCCACCGGGGCCGGGCCTCGCCCGTCCGCCCGTCCGTCCGTCACCGCGACCGCGACCGGCCCCTTCGTTGCCCTTATAGTTGTCGCCGCGGCCGTTCCGCCACCACGACCGCAAACAGGCCCCGCTCTCGCCCGCCCGCCAAGGCGCACGCCCGTTCGGGGGAACGAGACAAGACCAGCCGGCGGGGGACGAGCAGGGCCCGGCAATCGGACCCCACTCGCTCGGGCGGGGACGCCCGTCGCTCGCCGGGCCCGGTCTAGGGAAGATCGAGCTGGCTGGCTGGCTGGCTGGCTGGCTGGCTGGCTGGCTGGCTGGCTGGGTGCTGGCTGGCTGGTGGCTGGCTGGCTGGCTGGCTGGCTGGCTGGCTGGCTGGCTGGCTGGCTGGCTGGCTGGCTGGCTGGCTGGGCTGGCTGGCTGGCGGTGGCTGCGGCTGGCTGGCTCGCTCGCACGACCCGACCCTCATCTCCCTTACAGTTGTCGCCACGGCCGTTCGCCCACCACAATCGCCGGGGCCGCCCGGCTCCGTTCCCCGCCCCACCGCGACCTGCTCGTCCGCACGCACGGGACCCGCGGCCCGCCGCCGCCGACGACGCCCGCGCCGGGGCCGCCCGGCTCCGTTCCCCGCCCCACCGCGACCTGCTCGTCCGCACGCACGGGGACCCGCGGCCCGCCGCCGCCGACGCCGCCCGCGCCGGGCCGCCCGCCCCGCCCCGCCCCACCCGGACCCCCCTCGCCGCCCGGGGGACCCGCGCCCCGCCGCCCCCGAGACGCCCGGCCGGGCCCGCCCCCCCCCTCCGTTCCCCGCCCCACCGTTGGGGCCCACCGGGCGGGCCGCCGGGCACGCCCGGGGGACCCGGGGCCCCCCGCGCCGCCGAACAGGGGGGCCCCGGGCCCCGCCCGGGGGCCCCGGGTCCCCCGCCCCACCCAAATTGTGCCCCCCAAACG
>NW_023648311.1:0-6873 GCF_015228065.2 Penaeus monodon | reverse complement strand
CTTGGAGCATCATTTAACGCTCAGAGTCCTCAATGGTGACAGCTCCAGCTGCCACCACAGGGGCCTCTACTGCTAGGCAGAATGCCCCTGAAGTAAAGGCTCAGGCACGTCGTTTGCCCAGGCAAAGGAATCCTGAACTTGTCCAAAAGACTCCAGCTGCCACAACATCCACAGGGGCCTCCGCTGCTAGACAGAATGCCCTTGAAGCAAAGGCTCAGGTCCGTTCTTTGCCCAGGCAAAGAAATCCTGAACCAGTGCTAAGAGAGCAGAATGTCAGTGTTTCCAGTGCTAAGAAAGCGGAATGTCAGTGTTTCCAGTGCTAAGAAAGCGGAATGTCAGTGTTTCCAGTGCTAAGAGAGCGGAATGTCAGTGTTCTCCAGTATTAAGAGAGCGGAATGTCAGTTTTTCCAGTGCTAAGAAAGCGGAATGTCAGTGTTTCCAGTGCTAAGAGAGTGGAATGTCAGTGTTTCCAGTGCTAAGAGACCGGAATGTCAGTGTATCGGTGCTAAGAAAGCGGAATGTCAGTGTTTCCAGTTGCTAAGAAAGCGGAATGTCAGTGTTTCCAGTGCTAAGAGAGCGGAATGTCAGTGTTTCCAGTCTAAGAGAGCGGAATGTCAGTATTTCCAGTGCTAAGAGAGCAGAATGTCAGTGTTTCCAGTGCTAACAGAACGGAATGTCAGTGTTTCCAGTGCTAAGAGATCGGAATGTCAGTGTTTCCAGTGCGAAGAGATCGGAATGTAAGTGTTTCCAGTATCCAGAAAGCGGAATGTCAGTGTTTCCAGTGCTAAGAAAGTGGAATGTCAGTGTATCCAGTGCTAAGAGAGCGGAATGTCAGTGTTTCCAGTGCTATGAGAGCAGAATGTCAGTGTTTCCAGTGCTAAGAAAGCGGAATGTCAGTGAACCTGGAAACACTGACATTCCGCTTTCTGAACACTGGAAACAGTGATATTCCGCTTTCTGAACGCTGGAAAACACTGACCTTACGCTTTCTGAACGTTGGAAACACTGACATTTCCGCTTTCTGAACATTGGAAACACTGACTTTCGCTTTCTGAACACTGGAAACACTGACATTCCGCTCTCTGAACACTGGAAACACTGACATTCCGCTGTCTGAACACTGGAAACACTGACTTTCCGCTTTCTGAACTCTGGAAACACTGATATTCCTTTTTCACACCACTGGAAAACACTGACATTCCGCTTTCACAACACTGGAAACACTGACATTCCGATTTCTGAACACTAGAAACACTGACATTCCGCTTTCTGAAAACTGGAAACACTGACATTCCGCTTCTGAACGCTGGAAACACTGACATTCCGCTTCACAACACTGGAAACACTGACACCGCTTTCTGAACACTGGAAACACTGACATTACGCTTTCTGAACGCTGGGAAACACTGACATTCCGCTTTCACAACACTGGAAACACTGACATTCCGCTCTCTTAATACTGGAAACACTGACATTCCGCTTTCACAACACTAGAAACACTGACATTCCACTTTCTGATCACTGGTAACACTGACATTCCGCTTTCACAACACTGGAAAACACTGACATTCCGCTCTCTGAACACAGGAAACACTGACATTCTGCGTTTTGAACACTGGAAACACTGACTTTCCGCTTTCCTGAACACTGGAAACACTGACTTTCCGCTTTCTAAACACTGGAAACACAGACATTACGCTTCCACAACACTTGAGACACTGACATTCCGCTCTCTTAGCACTGGAAACATTGACATTCCGCTTTCTGAACACTGGAAAAACTGACATTCCGCTTTCACGACACTGGAAACACTGACATTCCGCTTTCTTAGTACGGGAAAAACACTGACTTCCCACTTTCTAAACACTGGAAACACTGACATTCCGCTTTCTTAGGAGTGGGAACACTGACATTCCGCTTTCACAACACTGGAAACACTGACATTCCGCTTTCTGAACACTGGAAACACTGACATTTCGCTCTCTGAATACTGGAAACACTGACATTCCGTTTTCACAACACAGGAAACACAGACATTCCGCTTTCACAACACTGGAAAAACTGATATTCCGCTTTGTTAGTACTGGAAACACTGACATTCCGCTTCCACAATACTGGAAACACTGACATTCTGCTTTCTAAACACTGGAAACACTGACATTCCGCTTTCTGAACACTGGAAACACTGACATTCCGCTTTTTGAACACTGGAAACACTGACATTTCGCTTTCTGAACACGGAAATCACTGACATTCCGCTCTCTTAGGACTGGAAACACTGACATTCCGCTCTCTTAGTACTGGAAACATTGACATTCCGCTTTCTTATCACTGGAAGCACTGAGATTCCGCTTTCTTAGCACTGGAAACACTGACATTCCGCTCTCTTAGCACTGGAAACACTGACATTCCCCCTCACTTAGCACTGGAAACACTGACATTCCGCTTTCTTAGCACTGGAAACACTGACATTCCGCTTTCTTAGCACTGGAAACACTGACATTCCGCTTTCTTAGCACTGGAAACACTGACATTCCGCTCTCTTAGCACTGGAAACACTGACATTCCGCTTTCTTAGCACTGGAAACACTGACATTCCGCTTTCTTAGCACTGGAAACACTGACATTCCGCTCTCTTAGCACTGGAAACACTGACATTCCGCTATCTTAGCACTGGAAACACTGACATTCCGCTCTCTTTGCACTGGAAACACTGACATTCCGCTTCTTAGCACTGGAAACACTGACATTCCGCTCTCTTAGCACTGAAAACACTGACATTCCGCTCTCTTAGCACTGGAAAACACTGATATTCCGCTCTCTTAGCACTGGAAACACTGACATTCCGCTTTCACAACACTGGAAACACTGACATTCCGCTTTTTTAGTACTGGAAACACTGACATTCCGCTTTCTTAGCACTGGAAACACTGACATTCCGCTCTCTTAGCACTGAACGCCACCTGCTTTGAAAGAATTTAGCGTCCGAAGAGCACTTTGAGAGTCACAGAAAACTACTCCAGAGCCCCTAGACATTAAGAATTCCGTTGCGAGGAGTTTACCTGCCAGCTCCGTTTGTGTAGTGCTGGCCCAGTTTTGTATTCTCATATTAACTTGATGTTGTAGTAAGCCATTTTTGTATACAGCGCAAGCACAACCAGCTTTGTATCCAGACTGTACGGATCCGTCGGCGGTAACACTCATATGCATCATCACCCATAGATTCTGTGTGTTCCGTTACCGTTGCTAGCGCAATTTGTTTCAACAACACAGTTATGCACCCTGTTTTTTGTGGTAGACATGTAAGGTGCACGATCAGTGTTGAATTTTTCCATGGTGGAATGGAGCGACCTTTTGGTATTTTACTAATTGGAACATTGAGTTTTATAATGTTCATGGAGATTTTGTGTATCAGAGGGCGCGCTTTGTGTGTGATTTGTCACGTCTACTTGCGTGATTTTATGTGCAGTTGGTTTTTGTAAATCTGAGAGATACGATGTTTCCCTCAGAGCTTTGACCCACACATATGGTGGAAATAAATATTATTCTATCAGAAATGGATGGTAAGTTTAATTCTGATCTATGTTTACTATCCTTGCTGTTCTCGGGGCGCCGAGGATAATCCCATAGCTTCATTTTGCACTACCTCCAAACTACCTATTTCTGATTCCTTACACTGCAACAAGTGCAGTGCATGGTAGTCTACAACTGACCTTATAAAAGCCAAGTAAAACAGTCTAGCGAGCTTAACATTGATGCCATGTTCTCTTCCGACAAGAACTTTCAAAGGTTTCAATCTCTCCCAAAAGTCTCTTTTTTAGAGAGAGGACCAGGTCTGCATCATTTACATTCACCCGAGATATTTATACTTGTGGCATATGTCAAGCTCCTGGTAAACCTATGCGAAAAGTGGGTGGGGGAAATGATATAGGGGTTTTTAAAAGCCATTGTTTTCTCAAGGGAAAATGACTAATCCACACTCATGTGCCTTTGCTGTGATTCTGTCGAGAATTATTTGCATCCTCACTTGTGATGATGCTCTGACGCATATGTCATCAGCATAGCATATAATGGATTCACCATCCCCAAGTGGGATATCTGCCACCAGCTTGTGCATGAGGACATTGAACAGCATAGGGCTGAGGAACTCCTCCCTGGGGCGTCCCAAGTTCAAAAGACTGTGAAGTGGAATTTCTCACCCCCCTGAACAGGACACTTGCAGATCTGTTCGAGAGATACATTCTAATCCAGTTCAATATTTTACCCGGATGCCAAAGCTTACTAATTGTTCTAGGATAACTTCTCTGTTTGCAATGTCAAAAGCTGACTTAATGTCAAGAAAAACAGTGTGCTTCCCTGGATTAGAGTGTGAAAAGTACTCTGAAAAGCAATTGTGTGTGCTACGTCCCGATAGAAATCCGTACAGTCTGTGAGATAATTTACCTTGTAACCTGTACCTGAGTCTGTTCAAATTATCCTTTCTAGAACTTTGCATACACATGAGGTTAATGAAATTGGTGGGTATTTATCAGTGTTGATTTGGGTATAGGATGATTAGACTGCGTGCCCAGGAGCCAGGCAGAATACCTTGTGACAAACTTAACCTGTTAGGTGTAAAGGGGATTCCCAAAGGTACCTGAGCTATAAGGCGAGGACATATAGGTAATTCCATCCTCACCTGGGGCGGCGCCTTTTTCCCTTTTATCAGTGCATTGTTCAGTTCCCACTCAGTGATCTCAGCAAAGTCTGAGGGGTCAGTATCAGAACATCCCAATTTTCAATGGCAAATTTGCGTGCAATTTTAGATTGGGCTAAGGTGATCGAAAAATACGAATGAGGTCTCTGATATTATTATTACGCACGTGCGTTCTGATGATTTTTAGTGATGTTAGTGATGCTGACAATACGAATGAGGTCTTGATATTATTATTTCGCACGGCGGACCATCTGAAACAGTGACGACAGTGACCGTAAAAATGACGCTGACGAAGATGCGAAGGAACGGCTGATTGTGGGGGCATCACTCAGAAAAAGCTATCAGGTACGGATTATGCGTATAGTATCAATACGCGGAAAGCGCGCAAACAGGGTAAATAAAGAAGATACAACACAAATCGTAATGCAGTACAAGAAATATGCAGACTAAAGAGTTCATCAAACAGAAATTTGACCAATCAGTTAAACATAGGGTGTGATGGGGGACAAGAAAACAATTACTTTTCCCTGTACTCGGCAGTTCATAAATTTTTGACCCCGAGAAGATTTTTGATAAAAAATTGGCGATATTTTTTCATGGTTTCCATTCATTAAAGCGTACATTCTGGGCGCATATCATTATATGTGAATTCAATGTGGTAGTTGAAATAATCTTAAACAGCTAGCATTGCTAATTTACTTCAGTTTTATTATAGGAAACGTTAATATTCGTGTTTATGATTCATTCTCTGTGTGAGGTCACTCGCCTTCCCTCTCATTAACGCTAGCTGTCACTCACACACTCACCTCACTCACACACGCAGGTCAAAAGACACTGACCCTTTTCATTAATATGGTTGGTTGCTGTCTTAGTGCCGGCGTAAAGATTTATGATGTCTCTTTAGCCGCATTTTTGTCTGTCGTGACGAGTGGTTCGTACATAAAGTACAAGTACATCTATTTTTTATCTGTGTGACGACTATGGGTTTAAATAGATCTTCGCGGATCGGGCCGATGTCGTTCCCTTATCTATTCTCATATCTATCAGAGATGGTTGGTAGTTCAAATAGGTCTATGCGGACCGCTAAATGACATCTCCCTCTTCTATTTCTTCTTTACCTTTGTGAAAATAAAACAAAAATGAAAAAAAAAGACGAAAATAAGTTAAAAACCAACATTAAAAACCCTAAATTGTTATGAATAACCGACTAGTGGTAATTACCACCCCATTTCTCTGTTGCCTTTTTTTTTCTCTTACTTGGCCCTTACGTGTATGATCTGGCTCCCCGACTTTATATTGCAGTCGGACCGACACGGCCCCCGAAGGAGGACCCTTAGGATGCTGTAAGAAGGACGTCATCGAAGATCGCCATAGGGCCCACGGACCAGGATTTTCGGTTAGAAAAGGTGTTGCCTGCCAGACTCCCCGTATATCCACGAACCAGCACCTTTGCCGCAGGTATCAGTCGCCCCAGAATGCTGTGCCGGCGGACGCCGGGAGATCCGGTCAACTCCAGGAGCTCGTTAGCGCAGATATCAGCAGCCCCGAGATGCCGCCCCTGCCCCCACGCCCGTAGATCCCGGGTGAATATTTCGAGGACGTGTGGACGCGAGAAGGACCTGGACGAGATCTGTGAGGACGTGTGGACGAGGACGCCGCCGAGCTAGGCCTGGGCCAGGGCTACGAGGAGGTTTAAGACGAATCCGAAGTCAAGGAGGACCTTTGCGAGACTTTCGAGGACGTGTGAACGAGGACGGACAGTTACACAAAGGACCCGGAGGATTAGGACGACGGGGACGAGAAGCCACGAAAAGGCACCAGGAACGACGCACGAGAAAGAGACGACCAGCCAAGTTTGGTCCCCTTTAAGGCCCTCGGGGCGAGGCGCGAGTAGGTGGCCCCAAACAATATAAGATGTGGATAATTTTATTTTTGTACAGGTTGTGGATAATTCTATTTATAACCGTGGACCACGTGGCTGTTTTCCACGTGGATCCAAATGTCACAAATAAGAACCACCCGCTCAGCGAGGGCGGAGGTCACATTTTATATCTGACCTCGTTTGACCGGGATTTCGTAGCCAGCTACCAGCGCACTAAGGTCAGCTCCGCCCTCTCTCCGGCGCGACCGTGACCCGCGCGGCCGAAACCCCTATTCAAACATTCCTGTTTTTATAT
>NW_023648310.1:0-6874 GCF_015228065.2 Penaeus monodon | reverse complement strand
ACCCCCTTTTTAAAAAACTTGTTTGGCCTTTTCTGTTTGGAAAGGGGGGGAAAGACACAAAAATATTCGCGATGGTGGTACTTATTGTCCCAATTTATTGCGAAAAAAACGTGGGGTTCTTATCTTGCGCTGCCACCGTTATGTATGGGTATAAGTTACCTATACCACAAAGAAATAAAAGGTTGGTGTCAAACACAGCACTGTCATAACAATAATTAATTTCAATAATCACAGTATTAGACCAAAAAAAATTTTAAATTAGCAAAAATACTCGGGAAAAAAAGATAAAGATTAGCACAAACACAGTATATAGACACGAAAATAATATATATCTGAAAAAAATGACTCGGAAATAAAGATAAAATTTACCTGGTACAAAATTTCGTGGGGCGAAAATTTAAAGGGTTTGGTGTGAGCAGTCGGGGTCGGTATAACCAAGGGGTGCTTGCTTGTTGCCTTGCTTGCTTGGTTTTGCAAGTTCGGGCTTCCCCCGGCCCTTTTCACTTAGGGCCCCGGGCCTGTGTCAGTTTTTTTATGGCTGTCTTTTTGTTGGTCTGACACTCGGTGCTTCCCGTGCGGGGATTGCCAGCAGGCGTCCTGTAGCCGTGGTGTAAGCATCTCGCAAAATCTCTTTACCAGCCGACGGTTGGTTCTGTGGGTTTGTTTTGGGAATTGCTGTGCAGCATTTCTCCAGTAGTGTACCAGTGGGGCTTGGGCCCGCCGCAATGCTGCAAACCTCTTTTTCACGTTCTATGGTTTGTATAATCTGCCATGCACAGTGGTACCTGGGCGCTTCTTGCAGAATGACTTTGGACCTCTGTTGTTTATTTCAGGAGTGCCATGGTTATACCCTGTGGCATCTGAGCCCCAGCTCCGAGGGGGAATTCTCGTTTCCTCTCGTGAAGTGCAGGGGGAAGGGTTGGCCGCCACGTACCTTCCTCCTAAGTAAATTTGGGTCTATGTATTATCAGGGGATTTGGGGGCATCCCCCGGGCCGATTTCGGCAAATCTGTCGCAACTCTTTCCCCTCTGATCCCTATATGGCGGGGAAAACCCGTTTATGATAATTCTTCACCCTGACAACACCCTTTGTGCTATTTCTGATGGTTGTCAGGGTAATTTGTCAGTGGGTGAGCGCTCTAAACAGTCGACGGCCCTTTGGAGTCTGTGGTATGACCACGTGTTTCCCTCACGGACGCGTGACTCAGTGCCCCATGAAAAAAACCCCTTTTGTTTTAGGAGGAGGCTTTGTCTGTTCCCCCTCATGAATATTGTGGCTCCCTTGCGCAAACCCGGGCGCTGCATGGGGGTCAAGGGATCGACCGTCCTTCCTTTAAATTGTTTGGTTTCTCCGGGGGGTGATGGATGCAATGCCCCCTGGGTTTCTGCCCTTTGGGCTGGGCGTACAATTTTTCCTCTTTTTCTTGCCGTCTCTGACCGAGAACTCTATCGAGGTTTGTCCCCACGGCGGAGCTTCGCAAAATCAGGGGGGGGGGAGTCCATCCCTTGGCCAGGCGTTTTCTTTGAGTGATGGCTTAGCACCTGGCTTGTGGACACCAGGAGTTGTTTGCAAGAGTCGTTATCTTGTTCTAGGCGTCTGACTTTTTGGTCTTAGGTTTTGTTTCCGGGGAGCCTGGATGACCTTTTGATAAGAATTGGGCTGCCGTTAGATAAATTCGTGGGCCCAAAGGGAAAAGGTTGTCTCCACTGGAGGTTGGGGCCCTTCGCCCCCCTTTGGGGGCACCAAATGCCCCTGGGGTTTTGTTTTGGACTGTCTCCAATCGGTCTTTTATTTTCTTTAATGCCAATCGAGCGAGGGGGCATAGTCTACAAGGGGCCTACACATTTACGAGAATGATCTTAGACTCTTGTCTGGCCCCTACGTCTTCCCCCTCATTGCCTCGACAGACAGTCTTTCCTTTTTTCGGTCAAGCAGGTACTGGACCTCCTGGCGAAGGAGAGGGTCCGGTCTACCTTTTCCCCCCAAAGGGACAGGTTTCCTGAACCCACTCCCCGTCCCCTTCCCTGGGTTTTCAGACATGTGCCTTTTAACTCCTTTTCTCGAGCCATGGCTTTGGATTTTGGCTGCAGAATCTTTGTCCTGTCCTGCAAAACTCCTCGGTACCAAGTCCGACCGCTGGGCTTTTTTTTAAGCGTGTGGTCCATGGGGGATGATACAAATCGTCTGCATAGGAGATGATCTTGCACCCCACTGGGGGATTTATGTTTAGGATACAGGACATTAGTGTTTAAAAAAGGGCTGGGGTTTAGAACCCCCCCTGTGGCTTCCATTTTTAGTGGGATGTGCTTGATGGTGACCTTGGAAATTTATCTGGTGTTCTATTCCTAAAGTATCACCTATCCAAGCCAAGAGCTTACCTCTATTCCTTTTGGATAGGCTTCCTGAATGCAAAGGACTTGCCCAAATTTGAAAGCCTTCTCCAGGTCAAGAAAACTGCCACAGATCGCCCTGTTTTTGTGCTCAAAGCGGGCTATGCTTGGCTGGCTCATGCCCCTGGTTAAAACCCTGGAGGTGTTCGTGTGGGGGTCCCCTTTTCCATTGGGGCCGGTTTTAGTACCACCTCTCGGCAGACCAAATGTGTCTTTGCAACCTCTTTATAACTCGGGTCGCTCGCTAGGGGGGGCGATGACCCGTCTTCAGGAAAAAAGGGGTGGTGATCCAAGTGTCCGCTTAGGGCGCTATTTTTGATTGGCGGCTGCGATCGTCGAATTCATAGGTTCGCCCTTCGATCGGTCTTTGAGGGTGATTTTCCTATGATGCGGAAATGACCAGATTCTCCAGAAAGGTCAAAGTCGCGGGTACTGCCTGGGACGCGTCTTTGTCCGACCCCTGGGTGATATACGAAACTCGGTAGTTAAGAAGGTCACATCTGTGTATTGTAACTTGATCATATTTTCTCAGGTCAGACGTTTGCGTTGTTAACTCTAAATATACTTTCATATATGCATACATACATATATGTATATATATATATACATACATATATATATTATATATATATATATATATATATATATATATATATATATATATATATATATATGTGTGTGTGTGTGTGTGTGTGTGTGTGTGTGTGTGTGTGTGTGTGTAAGTGAGTGAGTGAGTGTGTGTGTGAATGTGTGTGTGTGTGTATGTGTGTGTATGCGCGTGTGTGTGACTGGTTTGATATTTATATATTTCATTAAACATATTCATACAAAATCTTATTCTCACTGAAAATAAACAGAAATTCCCTAGAAAGCTAATTTCCCCTTGACAATCCTGTGGTTACCCTTTATTCCCAAAATAGGAGGCAAATTCCCAAAAGCGAGAGCAATAATCAGCTGGCAGAATTATCGTGCCTTTGTCACCTTGCACCATGTCACGTGACTATTCTCTCGTGACGTCACACGTAAACATACATGAGGGAATGTTTGAAACTTTCATGGAGCTGCACGTCCTGCGCCTGCATTTTGACAGCTAATGTTTTCTTTGCGATGACTATAAAATGCGGAATGACTGCATATCAGTGGAGTAAAAAAGGTAATAAAGGGCGTCTGTATTGGTACCGGTGTTAAGTAAGCGTGCAATAGGAATTTGAGCTTTATTTTGTAAGTTTTCCAGCGAAATTTATGTGGCAGATGATTAACACTGGACTCTGATTTTGGTACAAAACTTGGATGTAGAAGTTAAAGCCTGAACAAAGATTTTACTTGTAAGTTCTAGGATAAAATGCAAAGGCAGAAAACTTGGTGATTTGGATAAAAGGGAAATTCTTGAACTTGACCATGTCAGCCTAATATTAAATACCGTGAATGCAGTGAGTGGCCTCAGTACCTTTGGCACTCTAGTAAGGGCCAGCAAGCATTCATCACATATGTATAGCAAACTTGGCTGGTTCCTTGTTTAATGACAAATTCCAGTGGTAATCTACAAACTGGTAAATATTTGGAGTACATTTCCATTTGGATCATGATGATATTGGTATTGGTGGATTCCTTTCACCCTCTACTACCTAAATATGTACATTTGCTGAAGAACCCTCAGGCTCCCACATTCTTGTCTCCGATAGCAGTGGAGGCGTGGAAGGTCCCAGGGAAATTGTGGGGTAAAGTCAGTAAGATACACAGAATCAGTCACTATTTTTGCTTCATATTAATTTTTTTCTCATAATAACATTATTTGTAGTCTATTCAAATATAGATGATATTTGCTGAGTAATTCATGAACCTTGAGCTGAGATCATGACCTTTGCATCATAAGATGCAAAGGTCATGATCTCAGCTCAAGGTTCATGAATTACTCAGCAAATATCTGATGCTGTGTATCTTACTGACTTTACCCCACAATTTCCCTGGGACCTTCCACGCCTCCACTGCTATGGAGACAAGAATGTGGGAGCCTGGGGGTTCTTCAGCAAATGTGGTACATAATTAGGTAGTAGAGGGTGAAAGGAATCCACCAATATCATCATGATCCAAATGGAAATGTACTTCAAATATTTACCAGTTTGTAGATTACCACTGGGATTTGTCATTAAACAAGGAACCAGCCAAGTTTGCTATACATACGTGATGAATGCTTGCTGGCCCTTACTAGAGTGCCAAAGGTACTGAGGCCACTGTATTCACGGTATTTAATATTAGGCTGACATGGTCAAGTTCAAGAATTTCCCTTTTATCCAAATCACCAAGTTTTCTGCCTTTACATTTTATCCTAGAACTTACAAGTAAAATCTTTGGAAAATTTATCGTGCATGTCAACCAAGAGTACAGTAAATTAAGTGTATGGAGTGGTTACCTTGACAAAAACTAAGACCCTTTTCATCTATGGCAAAAGGTGTGCAAATCGAAAATAAGGGAGATATAGGACAGATAAGAGTGAAGATCGCCCCTTCCTTTTCTAAGTCCCTTCCATGTTTACTTCGCGAGAATCAAAACAAATGTGACGCGGAACTCATTACCAAGTAGTCCTTGTATTGCTTCGCGCTCGTGAGAACGAATATTTTGTCATTATCAGCGTCCGTTTTCTCGAATTCATATATGTAATGCGTTCTTTTCCTTTAATTGTTCTTAATTTACGTTTTGGTAAGTATTTATGCTATTCTGTACATTAACCGTGTGCGCCTGCGCCTTTTGCCACCGGGAGATTTGACAACCAGCAGCGCCAATACGTCGTGAAACGCCGGTGAGCAATGTTTTATTTCGAGTGCTGCGGCTACTCCGGGTCATTTTTAAAGCCCTTTTGTGGATATACTGGACAAATAGACATTCGTTTCTATCACAGCCTGATATTTGAACCCATCCAGTGCCGCAAATGCTGATAAAAGTGATTAGAAACAGAGCAAATGTGACCATAGCCGGAAGCAAAGAAACGTTCGGTGTTTCGCGATATAAAAGGTATGTGGTTTTACCCTGGGGGTCCAGGGGGCCTATCCCCCTGGCTAGGTGTAAATATTACCACGGGGGTCCAGGCGCATAAATTAACCCTGGGGGTCCAGGGGGCTACGCCCCCTGGCTAGGCGATATATTACCACAGGGGGTCCAGGGGGCATAGCCCCCTGGCTAGGCGTATATATTACCACGGGGTCCAGGGGGCAGAGCCCCCTGGCTAGGGAATATATAGATCGTAGTGTATAAATTCCACAGGATTAAGGTTAGGTTGGTGTATTGGTTAGGACACATTGTACGATTACCACGGGGGATCTAGATTATGTGAAATCCCGTAGATTTTTACCGAACGATGGGTTTGGTTCCCGTAGAGTTTTCGAAAGTTGGCGCGTCGGTGCGTAGAGTTTGAAAGATGGCGGCAACGTCCGTAGAGTTTCATTGTCCGATTTTAAGCGTTTTTTGTGCTTGTTTTACACATTTCTGTTCGCTTTTCTTCTTATTTCAGCTTGTTTTACCCCACAATTTCCCTGATCTACTTCATGCCCTCCCCTGCTATCGGGACTTATCAAATCACATCAAGATTGTCGGCTGGAGAATGCTACTGAAAATATCATCAGGTTCGTTGTCATCTCACGAAAACAAATCTGATGATATAAATATTGTCTGGGAAGACCCGGTTGTCATTTTCGATAAATTAACCAAATCTTTGTTCAGGCTTTAACTTCTACATCCAAGTTTTTTACCAAAATCAGAGTCCAGTGTTGATCATCTGCCACATAAATTTCGCTGGAAAACTTACAAAATAAAGCTCAAATTCCTATTGCACGCTTACTTAACACCGGTGCCAATACAGACGTCCTTTATTACCTTTTTTACTCCACAGATATGCAGTCATTCCGCATTTTTTAGTCATCGCAAAGAAAACATTAGCTGTCAAAATGCAGGCGCAGGACGTGCAGATCCATGAAAGTTTCAAACATTCCCTCATGTATGTTTACGTGTGACGTCACAAGAGAATAGTCACGTGACATGGTGCAAGGTGACAAAGGCACGATAATTCTGCCAGCTGATTATTGCTCTCGCTTTTGGGAATTTGCCTCCTATTTCGGAAATATAGAGTAAAGGGGGAATTAGCTTTCTAGGGAAGTTCTGTGTATTTTCAGTGAGAATAAGATTTTTCATGAATGTATTTAATGAAATATCATATAAATATCAAACCAGTCCTCCCCCAATCCCTTGCCCATTGTTTTCGTGGGGGGGCTTAGGAGGCGGAGACTGGGACCCAATGATGGGGAACTCCCCAACCTTGGGACTGAGCCCTCGACTCAACTAATTTTGCATGGTCTTTATTTTCCTTCCCACTTTTCGTTTCTGTCCCTTCACCAAACCCTTCTGCTATCCACCTCCTAAGGTGTGAGAGCCGTGCTGAAAGGATGAAAAGCTGACTTTGTGCCAGTCCTGAACGGGTGAGGAGCCATGGGCT
>NW_023648309.1:0-2500 GCF_015228065.2 Penaeus monodon | reverse complement strand
TTTTTCGTGAATTTTTTAATAGAGAAGGTTTAGTTAGTTTATGTGTGATGTTAGTTTAGGTTCGTTAGGTTAGATTAGATTGACTAATAGGTTTAGTATGATTAGGTTAGGTTTAGTTATATTAGAGTATAGTAGGTTTGGTTTGGTTAGGTTAGTTAAGTTAATGGGTTGGTTTAGTTTCCTGTAAAACTCAGTAAATTCGTTTGGGTTATTTAGGTTTTTGATAAAATTTACGCTAGAATTTTTACTTTATTTCAGATAGTTGGTTTTTTTTGGCCTTTTTTTGGTTAGATATATTTTATTGTTATACATATATTTTATATGAAAATTATGAAAATATTTAATTATAATATATTTTAAAAATATTTTATATATAACACACACACACCCACACACCCACACACCCCCCCACACACACACAATATATATAATATATATATTTAATATATAAATAATATATATATATACACGTGTGTGGGGTGGGTTTTGTGTGTAAAATTTTTTATGCTATATATAATATATAAAATTTATATATATATATTATATATTTTAAATTTTATATATATGATGATCGGTGGGGTTGTGTTTTTTTGTGTGTGTGAGTGTGTGGTGGTGTGTGTGTGATTGGGGTTTCTGTAAAATTTTATATTTTATATATTTATATATAAAATTATATAGATAATATTTTAATATTTTTAAAGTATTCATAATTATATATAATATTAATATATATATTTTATATTATATTATTATAAATATATGTGTTGGGTGTGTGTGGTGGTGTGTGTGTTTTATGTGTGGTGTGGTGGGTGTTGTGTGATTTTTTTTAATTATAATTATATATATAAAAATTTTTTTTATGTATAAAATTTATTTTTTAAAGCAGCATACACAAAACCACTACAAACACACACATCACACACAAACACACACACTACACACACTACACAAACACACACACACACAATAATAATATATATATATATATTTTAAAATTATATATATATAAATTTTTATTATAGAATATATATATATATAAAAATTTAAATATAAATTAATATAAAAATATATATATATTATTAAAATAAAAAATATAAAAAATATAAATATATTTTAATATATATATATATAATTATATATATAATGTGGGGGGTTGTGTGTGGGTGTGTTTGTGTGGTATGGTGGGTTTGTTGGTAGGTGTGTTTGTATTTTGGGTGGTGATGTTGTTAAAATATTAAAACAAAAATATTTTATATATATATATATAAATTTATTATATAAAACTACCCACCACACACACACACCCCACACATAAACACACACCCCACAAACCACACCACACACCAAATATATATATATATATTTTTAATATATATAAAAATTATTATATTATTAAAAATTTTTACAAAATTTTATACATATATATTATAAATAATATATTATATATAATTTTAATAAAATATTACCCAAAAACACACATACACAGACCCCAACACACACCACCACACACAAAAACACACACACAACGAACATCCCTTTAAAAATTTTATATATATATATAATTTATATTAATAATATAATATAATATAATGAAAAATAAACACAAAAACAAAACCACACACAACAGGGGGTTATATTATATTTTATTATATAAAATAAAATATATATATATATATAATGTGTGTGGGTGGGGTTTTGTGTGTGTGTGTGTGTGTTGTGGTTTTTGGTATAAAAAATATATATATATATATATTATATATATTAAATATATATATTATATAAATAAATATATGTAATAATATAAATATATATCAACCCCAAAATGGGCCCCAAAACAACCTAAATCGAAGTAAAAGTAAAATTTCTAGCGAACATTTTCCCTATTTTCAAAAAAACCTAACAAAACCAAAAACCGAATTTAACTTAGCTTATCTAAGGAAACAAACCTAACCCATCTTAATTTAACTACCTAACCAAACCAAAAACCCATATACTCTAAAATTTAAATAACCAAAACCCAATCCTACAACCAAAACCAATCAATCTAACCTAAAGAAAACCAAACTACATAAACAAAAATAACGTCTAAAACCCTTTTCTAATTAAATAAATCACGAAAAATACCTAACTTCCCAAAATAACTAATATAAAGGAACAAACTAAATAAAAACCCAAACTATTAAAAACTAATCTAAAATAACTAAAAGGGCAAAAAAGCTAAAAAACCCATTTTAATCTATACAACCGAAGAAATAAAAACCCACCTAGCCCAACCAAATCTAAACCCAAATAAAAATTAATATAACCAACAAATTAACGATCCTAAAACCAACTAAAAATTCTAACATAAAATAAAAATCTACCCACCCAAAGTCATTAACCTAACCAAGGGAAAATACCTAACTTTTATAAAACTAACCTAACCCCCTAAAAAAAACCTAAACCTTTTCCTTTAAAAACGAAAAACGGGGAACCTAACCAAATTTAAACCTTAAACCCT
>NW_023648308.1:0-6875 GCF_015228065.2 Penaeus monodon | reverse complement strand
CCCCTAGTTTCTATGAGAGGTGTTAGTTTTAATATAGACATTGTTATTACTATTATGTTATTGATTTTAGTAAGAGGCACTATAAGATAAGATATTTTCGAAAATCAAGGAAAAGGGTAAACACACGAGACAGGTAGTCCTCGCAACTGGCTCATTGGTGACTTGTAACAAGTGTAGCCATCTATGTGTAAAAATAAACAAATAGATAAATAAAGAAATAAATAATAATAATAATAATAATAATATTAATAATAATAATAATAATAAATAATAATAATAATAATAATATAATAATAACAACACAATAATATTATAAAGTAAACTCACGGTGGGTATGGCATGTATCTCCATGCCATGCCCGTGGGTTTTGGGTTAAGTAAATGTAATATTACATTTTCCCGAAACATATGACTGGTACCTACACCCATATAAGTCAAATTCCTTTCACTACCTATTTCTCTGGTATTGTATACGTGTGGATATTTTCTGATTTGTACAACTCCAAAGGTTCGAATATTCTATAGATAATTTCAGAATACAAATCAATACATTTATACAATGTTGCATAATAATTTACCAGTATAAATAAGTATCGTCAGGCAAGTTTCCTTCTTATGGGGTAGTTTAAATGAAATCACTGGGATATATCAAACTGAAAATATTGAAGAGATGCTACACCATTTAAGAATCTTCACCTCAGTAATGTTGTACAGGTGGGTCTACTGAGGAATTACTTTCGCATAACCAAGTGCAATAAGGGGGATAGCGCGAACGCAGTCCCCCACTAACAAAAATTGCGCACTCGAGTTAACCACATTTGGGTTAATCGCAGGGGTCAGCGCCACCGGAGTGCAATGGTGAGCCTCGCCCTGGGAGAACCGCCTTCGTGATCACGGTATCTCCTGTGCCAGGTAAGTATGCTCTTCTAAACCACGCGCCGACCCATGCTTGCTCAAACTGAAAACCTAACGCGCTCAACACAACTTTATGCAAGTGGCAAGTTCAATTTTCATTCAATGAGGGGAATCTGTATAGATTTACGTCGAAATTATATCTTATTTTTAGGTACTGCGATAAATCCAAATTGAACTTATTGAAGATTAAATCCATACACAGCTCCTGGTTAATTACAAATTATTTTTGTTCGAAAATTATGCGGAATTAATTTCAAATTAGTTCAATTTGGAATTAACGCAATACATTAAAATAAAACATAACTTACAGTATAAAATTTATTTTAAGATGAAAAATATATATATATATAATCTTCGAGATTTATATACTCCTGCGATTTTGATTTTTATTGCTGTTGCGCTTTAGAACAATTTTTGCACAACAAATTTTTGAATTAAGAAAACAAACATATCTTCTCTACGCACCCCCTAAATCCTCGTTTGTTAGCATGCATGCCATACCTATGTGACTGCGTATGCGTCAGTCTACATTAGCCTGACACGGAGTTACATTACAATAATCACATGCAAACTTTAATCATATTTTGAGGATATTTTATGACTGGGTTCTGTTACATTTACATTTAAAGAAAACGTATAAACTCCATTACCGTATACTTTGATAAAGGCGGCTGATTGTTTCAGTATATCACAATTTATACACAATGTATTACTCATACCATAAAAAGCATACGATTCGATACTATCGTGATTCTTTTAATGACATAAATGTTATCTTTTTGCATCGAAAATGCTAACAAGCAGCCGCTTATGACGTTTTGCAAGTAAAATGTCTTGACCAGTAAGTCCTCAGAAACATTTTCTCGGGCATACTTTCTCCTATATTTTGGTATCGCTTCTCGGCCTTTTGGCTAAGATCAAAGTGTAGTATCTGTTCTTATCAGCTTAATATCTGATACGATCCCCATGTGGGATCTACGATATTAAACTGATTTTGGAATATGGCGAAGTGCTAGGGGCCCTTTCTCCACCTTTGCCGCGGATCGGCCCGGTATTGCAGTACCTCCGGGGTTGGTCCACTCCCTCCGGGGAGGATATCAACTCATTATATTTTTTAAAAAATGGTTAGATAAAACTTCAGACCATTTTCTTAGTTTGACAGTAACCCCTTTTTAAAAGCTGGTAAGATCATTTTCCAGAAAATAGTGACACTACGGATTTGCTTCATCGTGCTGGAGATCGGCCAGGTAATGCAGTTTAACAAAATATAAACACGTTGGGAAGTTGCATCGCAATTTCCTAAAACAGGACATTTCTGACAACTGGTGACTTCCTAGGGGTTACTCCACATATACCTCAATAAACTTCTGCGTTCATATAAAGTATAAGATGCAGTAATGCAGTACCTTATTTTATATAGGTATGTACATACCTTCCATGGCAATGACTCGAACATAACTTCGCTGGTAACACCCAGTAAACTAAACCAGTAGACTACGAGATCCACTATATAATTATAGGAATAATAGTCTGTCTAGGTTTACAATCCTGTCACTATTATGCACTAAGTTGTAATATCTAATCATTTTACTCACTTATTTACCTATTGCTACCCAATACAACAATGGCATGTGGTTGCCACATATTTACAGGATGTAATAGAGGGGGTACAGACTTTACAGGTATCTATATCTGTAATTGCAGTAGTAATATAATATTCTTATAATAAAAGACGTGGCGTACATAATATCAATCGCAGATAAAGAAGCTGTGGTATCGATATGTAATAGTTTTGATAGTTGCAAATTAACAAATTAGTTGTTTACTAATGACATTTTAATGTAAACATTTAAAACCATATAGTAGTGAAAATCATTTACTTACATTTTCTGTTCAAATTTTCTTCTATAAGTACAACCTCCGAAACGGCAAGCTCTCAGTTTTTGTTTTTGTTTTTGTTTTTCCCTCCTCCTCGTCAGTTCTCAAAAGTTCTAGACTACTTGTGGATTGATATTCAACCACTCAGCCTGTGTGATCCTCCTACCAACATCGGTAAACCGAGTCAGAACGGTCATCAAAACTCAAGCACAACACTTGAGATCCGCTTCCCGCTCAGAGGATTACACTAACAGTCCTCATCGTGGTTGAACATATTCCGAGAATCTCGGCGAGAAACCCGGCAATCGCACTATAGCAGTGATCCTATAAAGTATGATCATGGTTTCGAGATAGAAGTTCGTCCACAGACTACTTTTTACTGACGACTTCGTTCTACTACACTGGATTTTCACGCGTTCATATGTTGCTACATGTATGATGTAATATGTGGACATAGTTTGGCCATTTCAAAACTAATAAGCCATGGAGGTGGAACTAAACTAAACCATATCTACCAGGGAAGCATATTTCTTCAGTGAAATTTACAATGAAATTTTAGGTGTATAGATATTAAGTACACCCTGATGCTTTTGTTTTTGAATCCAAAGATTCATGCATCTTAAAATAAAATCTCGATGTTGACTGTTTATGATAATGAATAACGTTATTCATATGTGACGTTTCAATTTCAAGTGTTATATCTAATTAAGTTAAATCTACCTGACAATTATATTTGGTTAATTTGAGCACCATGATTACACATTTGCTTTCAAGTGTGCTAATCCATGTAAGATAAATATCTAGTATATCGATTTTTGAAAATGGGGAAATTGCTAGGGGCTTGCTCCAACTTAGCCGCGGATCAGCCCGGTATTCCAGTACCTGCGGGATTGGTCCACTCCCTCCAGGGAAAATATCATTCCAATATATTAAGTCAAATTATTAACATAAGATAATACAGTACCTCCAAACCTGATCCATTCCCTCCAAAGGGGATTTGCATCAACTTTTTGGAATTACATTATATTACATTATGTGTCTGTTATTTCTGTCAAAAATTAACAATGTCAAACATGGGTCGCTAGTACATCCGGATTAATCTACTTATAATCAAGATATAAAATAATTAATTTTATGAACTCATTGACACAGGTATATTATCAATAATATTACTATCATATCAAATTAGGGGTCTGTAAATGAAAAATATTTTTCTACTCTGTGACACCTTGACTTCATCTACAGTGTATATCAAGTGAAGATAGAAGCATATTGTAACATTTTTGTACAGAAATGCAAATAAAAGGGCTTGAACCACTCTGCCAACAGAACACCAGAACCATTATCTACAACAGCTTTCAAAGAAAATATATTCTTTCATTGTTCCATTCTCTTTGATGAAGATATGAACTAATTGTAAAGTGTGTATGCATTCTCAATGTTTGATAGTAGCTACTCTCTAAAGAGCTGATATTAAAAAAAGGGTTCCACAAAAGTGGACACATTTGCTTCCTCGTTGTCGGTGATCGGTGAAGTAAGCAATTCAATCTAGGCAATATGTAAACATATTGTGGCGTAACACCCCCCCCCCCTTTAAAAACACGCGATATTAAACGGATTTCTGAGAACTGGAGATTTACTCGGGTGGATCGGAGGTATTGCACTACCTCAAGGGTTGATCTACAGTACTGTCTCTGGGAGGATATTAACATGAAATTTATAAAAACCGTTGATACTGCATAATCAATAACGTTAGTATCACCTTAAACTCGGAATGTGTGAAAGACCTTCCCACTCCATGAGACATCTAAGCCTCCACAAAATATTCAAGTGCATAAGATGAAGTAATGCAGTATGGATTTTTATATAGAAGTTGAAATACCCTCCATTACGTAAACTCGAACATACTATTTGCGAATTACTCAGAGAACCAAACCACTAGATCACACGATCCACTAAACACAATTGCCAAGCTTGATATGATATAATTGTTACATCATGTTTAACATTGAACATTTGACAAGTTTACGATTTTATATTCCTTTGCCTGGATTTACAGTCTATTAGTATTCCGTTTTAAGACGAAATTTCTTTTAATGTTCTACTAATCTGTTTACACATTATTATGGTCTACTTCAAGGACGCATGGTATACATAACCGAGATTCGTGTTCGTTGTTAAGCACGATTTCCGATTCATCCAGACTTTCGCGTTACTGCTGCTACCAAGTCACACATTTACATGAAGTATAAGGGGTTACAGAACTAAAGGAGGTAATTAATAACTTCAATAGTAATACAACACTAACATTGGTAGCGAAAATGACATTACTGATAATAATAGCATCAATAGTACACAAAGCACATTTGTATCTAACCGTACTGCTTGTAAATGTAATAGTACCGAAAAAAAAAAAAGATTTCATGGATATTTGTCTTAGACATTTGGAATCATGAAATATTTACGTTAACTATAAGCACAGATACTCAAATCACTTACAGGTACTCTTTTGGATTTTGAAATCCACAAAGCAGAAAACTTACACCTTTATTAATATGATTATTTTTTCCTCCTTGTCAGGAGTTCTCAAAAGTTCTTGAACACTTCATGTGGACTGACGTTCAACCACTCAGCCTGTGTGATCCTCCTCTCAACATCGTAACCGAGTCAGAACGGTCATCAAATCTCTCAAGCAAAACACTTGAGAGCTGCTTCCCGCTCAGAGGATTACACTAACAGTCCTCATCGTGTGTTGAACATATTCCGAGAATCTCGGCGAGAAACCGGCAATCGCACTATAGAAGTGATCTATAAAGTATGATCATACTTTTCACATTCTACATTCATTCACAAACTACATTTTACTGAGCTCTTTCTTCTAATACAACGGCTTTTCACCTTTGCATGCCTGATATATGTATGATGTAATATGTGGACGTACTTTGCCCATTTAAAAATATTTACATAATCTACACCTATTTGATCAAATGGTTTACACTAAAATATAGAGGGGAACTTAATGCATATACTATACATAGTTTAAAACAACACATACATATCAAATCACGTGGCACAAGGACTAAACTAAACTTCATATTGTCTATTCCACTGCATCTCCAATGAAATTCAGGCTGCACATTTCTAGGTCCTACAAGATAATCTAATACGGGAATAAAAACGTTCATGTATCTTTAAAACCGTTATTTCCATGGTTGATGATTTAAGGGAAAAATATTCCTCCTCATAAAGCAATGTTTCAATTTCAATTGTTAAGTTCTGTTATGTTCAAACTACCTGCTTTATATATTTGGTTAACGTAAATATCATAACACATTTACTTTTATGCGTGCTAATCCTTATTAAATAAAATAACAATCGTTTTCCCGGGCGAGGCTAAGCTTCGCATATCGGACTTATTATAATAGTGTTTATTTCATGATATCTTTCTTGCCCTTATTCTCTCTACGAATCCTCAGTCTACCTTTGTTGGTCAATTCGCTTACCATACATTCCTAACATGGTTCACTCGTGTTTAAGCTTTTGTAGAGTAAACACCTTACCTAAGCGCAGAAGCAACAAATACAAAGTCTGTGCCACAAGAGCTACCCTGGAGCCCGGGGCCTCTCGTCTCACTTGACATTGTTGTTTCTGAGTTTCTTAACGTAAATAAAAGTAAAGTAAAATCCTGTAATTACAGAACTTTTTGTGCTTTGCCAGCACCTTCAGTGCTTTGTTTTTCAGGTGACACGAGACTACAGTAGGCGTAGTCAGCACCCCACCTCAGACCCGCAGCTCTCTTCTACACCAGGTAGCCCTTAAGGGCATTGACCCCTGGGTAGGGAGGCCCAGTAGTCTGGGGCGTCCTTTGGGCGCACTTTTTTCTCCATTCTAAAATTTTCCTCTATCATGTGACTTCCCTGAGCCTACCGAGTACCCTTGTGGGCTCCGTATTCGCCTGGGGGGTGGGCACCGACTTACCGTCCTTCGCACTAGGCAAGTTCGGCGGTAAGGGAGTGTCCTCCACATAACTCGATCCTCTCTGTGGTAACTGGGTAGGGGAAAACGAACCCTTTCCACTGGGGT
>NW_023648307.1:0-6875 GCF_015228065.2 Penaeus monodon | reverse complement strand
CCCCTTAAAAACCCCCCCCTTTTTTTTTTTTCGGGAAAAAAATTTTTTAAAAAAAAAAATTTTTTTTTTTTTTTTTTGGGGGCCCCTTTTTCCCCCAAAAAAAAAAAAAATTTTTTTTTTCCCCAACCCCCCCCCCCCAAAAAAAAGGCCCAAAAATTTTTTAACCCCCCCATTTTTTTTTTAAAAGGGGAGTTTTTTTCCCCAAAATTTTTAAAAAAAAAAATTTTTTTTTTAAAAAAAACCCAAAATTTTTGGGTTTTTTTTGTTTTTTTTTTCCTCCCTTTTCCCCCCCCCCCCTTTTTTTTTTCCCCCCCCCCCCCTTTCTTTCTTCCCTTTTTTTTTTTTTCCCCCCCCCCCAAAACCAAAAAACAAAAAAACCCCCCCTTTTTTAAATTTTTTTAAAACCCCCCCCAAAAACCCCCCTTTTTTTTCCCCTTTTTTTTTTCCCCAATTTGGGTTTCCAAAAACCCCGGGGGCCCCCCCCCCCCCCCTTTCCCCCCAAAAAAAAAGGGGGTTTTTCCGGGGCCCCTTTTTTTTTTCCCCTTGGGAAAAACCAAAAATACCCTTTTTTTTTTTCCCCCCCCTTTTTTTTTTTTTTTTTTCCCCCCAAAAAAATCCAATTTTTGTTTTTTTTTTTTTTTTTTTTTTTTTTTTTTAAAAAAAAAAAAAAAAAAAAATTTAAAAATTTTTTAAAAAAATTTTAAAAAAAAAAACCCCCCCCCCAAAAAATTTAACCCCCCATTTTCCCCCTTTTTCCCCTTTTCCCTTCCCCCCAATTTTTCTCCAAAAAACCCCCCCTAAAAAAAAAAAAAAACACCAAAAAAACCCCTTTTTTATAACCCCCCCCCCCAAAACCCCCCCCCCCTAAAAGGGGAAAAAAAAAAAAAAAAAAAATTTTTTTTTTAAAAAAAAGGGGAAAACTTTTTAGGGGGGCCCCCCCCCCAAAAAAAATTTTTTTTTTTTTTTTTTTTTTCCCTTTTTTTTCCCCCCCCCCCGGCCCCTTTTCCCCCAAAAAAAAAATTTTTTTCCCCCCCGAAAAAAAAAATTTTTGAAAAAAAAAACTTTCCCTTTCATTTTGGGGTTTTAAAAAAAAAAAAAAAAAAAAAAAAAACCCCCAAAACCCCCTCTGGAAAAAAAAAATTTTTTTTTTCCCCCCGGGGGGGGTTTTTTTTCGGGAAAAAAAAAAAACCCCCAAAAAAAACCTTTAAAAAAAACCCCCCCCCAAAAAAAAAAAAAAAATTTTTTTTTTTTTTTTGGGGGGGGCCCCCCCCTTTTGGGGGGGGGGGGGGGAAAAATTTTCCAAAAAAAAAAACCCCCTTTTTTTGGGGCCCCAAAAACCCCCCCCTTTTGGGGCAAAAAATTTTTTTTTAAAAAATTTTTTTAAAAATTTCCCCAAAAAAAAAAAACCCGGGGGGGGAAAATTTTCCCCATTTTTTTCCCCCTTTTTTTTTTTTTAAAAGGGGTTTTTTTTGGGGGGGGGAAAAAAAAAAAAAACCCCCCTTTTTTTCCCAAATAAAACCGGGTTTTTTTAACCCTTTTTTTTTTAAAAATTTTTTTAAAAAAACCCAAAAAATTTTTCCCCCCCCCCCCCCCCCCCCCCAAAAAAAAAAAAAACCCCCCAAAGGAACCAAGGGGTTTTTTTTTTTTGGGGGGCCCCCCCCCTTTTTTTTTGGGAAATTTTTTTTCCCCCCCAAAAAATTTTCCGGGGGCCCCTTTTTTTTTCCCCCCAAACCTCCCCCCTTAAAAAAAAAAAAACCCTTTTCCCCCCCCAAAATTTTTTTTAAAAAATCAAAATCCACACCAATTTTTCCCCCCGGGGGAAACAGTTTCCCCCATAAAAATTTCCCCCCCTCTAAAACCCGAATTTTTTTTACCCTTTCCCCCCCCAAACGGGGGGCCCCCAAACCTCCAACCCCAAAAAAAAAAATTTTAAAACCCCCTGCCTGACCTTTTAAACTAAAAATTTTCCCCCTTACCCCCCAAAAATTTTTTTTTTTAACCTTTTTTTTTTCCCATTTTTTTTTTTTTTTTTAAAAAAGAAAAAATCCCCCTCGCGTTTTTTTTTTAAAAATTTTTTTTAAAAGCCCTAAAATTATTGGTCAAAATTTCCCCCCCCCCCACATATTTTAAAAAAATTTTTAAAAAAAAAATTAAAAATTTTATTTTTTTAAAAAAAAAATTTTTGGGTGGGGAAAAAAAAATTTTTTAAAAAACCCCCTTTTTTTTTTTTTGAAAAAAAAAAAAAATTATTTTAAAATTTTTTAAAAATTTAAAAAAAAAAAAAAAAAAAATTTTTTTTCCCAAAAAAATCCCCAAAAAGCCAGTCACTAAATTTAAAAAAAAAGCCCCCCCAAAAAAAATTTACAAAAAAAACATTTAAAAAAATTTTTTTAAAATAAAATTTAGCCAAAACCATCTTAAAAAAAACCCCCCATCCTTTTAAAATTTTTTTTTAAAAAAATAATTTTGCCCCCATTTTTTTTTTCCTAAAACCCCTTAAACATGTTAAAAAAAACTTTTATTTTTTTTTTTTCCCAACTAAGGGAAAACCCCCTGTTAAAATTTAATTTTTAAAAAATTAAAAAAAAAAAAAACAATTAAATTTCGTAAACCTAAAAAAATTAAATAAAGCAATTTTTAAAAAAAAAAAGGGGGGGAAACTTTTTTTTTTTTTTTCCCCACATGCAAAAAAACTAAAAATTTTAAAAAAAAAAAAATTAAAAACCTGCTACTGTTTTTTTTATTAAAAAAAATTTTTTGGGGCCATTCCCCAAAAAAAAAAAACCCAGTAAAAAAAAAAAAATTTTTTTTTAAAGGCCCAAAAGAAATGAAAAAAATTAAAAAACCCCAAGGGGCCCTTTTTTTTTTAAAAATACTAAAAAATTAATGCCCCCCTTTTTTTTTTTAAAAAAAAAAAACCGGGGAAGGGGTTTTTTTCCCCCCTTTTAAAAAAAAAAAATAAAAGTTAAAAAACCCAAGGAAATGGTCAAAAAAAAAAAAATATTTTAAAATAAAAAGAAAAATTTTTAATAAAAAAAAATAAAAATTCCCCCTTAAAACCCCCAAAAAAAATAAAAAAATCAAAGAAAAAAAAAACCTTTTCCTAAAAAAAATTAAAAATTTTTTAAACAAATAACCCCCAAATTTTGCAAAAAAAAAAAAAAAAAATTGGGTTTTTTCTTACGCTCCAAATAAAAAATTAAAATTTTTTTTTTTTAAATCACTTTTTTAAAAAAAAACACTTCCCGTTAAAGGAAAACCCGGGTCCCCTATTTTTTTTTTCCCCACAAAAAAAATTAAGGCCCCCAAAAAAAAATTTCCCCCTTTCCCCAACCGGGTTTCCCCAAAAAGGGGGGGCCCCCCAAAAAAATGAAAAAAAAGGTTACGGGGATTTTACTACGAAAAATTTTTTTCCCCCCCCCCCCCCCACTTTTTTCTGCCCCCCAACGGGGGGCGCCCCCCTTTTTTTTTTTTTTCCCCCCCTTTTTGGGGGGGTTTTTTCCCCCCCCCCCAAAATTTTAAAAAAAAAAAAACCTTTTAAAAAAATTAAAAATTTTAAAAATTTACCTTTTTTTTTTTTTTTTTCCCCCCCCCCCGGGGTTTTTTTTTTTTTTGGGGGGAATTTTTTTTTTTTTTTTTTTTTTTTTTTTTTTTTTTCCCCTTTTTTTTTCCTTTTTGGTTTTTTTTTTTTTTTTTTTTTGTTTTTTTTTCCCCCCCCCCTTTTTTTTTTTTATTTTTGGGGGGGGGTTTTGGGTTTTTTTGTTTTTTGTTGGGGCCCCCCCCCCCCTTTTGGGGTTTTCCCCCAAAATTTTCCCCTTTTTTTTCCCCCCCCCCCCAAAAAAAGGGGTTTTCCCCTTTTTTTCCAAAACCCCTTTAAAAAACCAAGGTTAAAAAGGAAAAAAAACTTTTTTCCCCCCCCAAAAAACCCCCCCCCCCAAAAAAAAAAAACCCCCCCTTTAAAAAAACCCCCCCCCCCAAAAAAGGGGGGAAATTTTTTTTTAAAAAAAAAAAGTTTTTTAAAAAAAACCCCCCCCCCCCAAAAAAATAAAAAAAAATTTTTTTAAAAAAAAAAATTTTTAAAAAAAAAAAGAAATTTTTTTAAAAAAAAAAACCCCCCAAAAAAAAAAAAAAAACCCCTTTTTAAACCCGGGGGTTTTTAAACAAAAAAAAAAAAAATTGTTTTTTTTTTTTCCCGGGGGGGTTTTTTTCCCCCCCCCCCCCCCCCCCTTTTTTTAAAAAACCCCCCCGGCCTTTTTTGAAAAACCCCCCAAAAAAGGGCCCCCCTGGGTTTTTTTTTTTTTCCCCCCCCCCCCCCCCCCCCCCCCCCCCCCCCCCCCCCCCCAAAAAAACCCCCTTTTTGGGGGGGGGCCCCCCCCCAAAAAAAAGGGGAAAAAAAAAAAAACCGGGGGGGAAAAAAAAGGGAAAAAAAAAAAAAAATGCCCCCCAAAAAAAAAGGGGGTTTGGGCCCCCCCCCCCAAAAAATTAAAAAAATTTTTTTTTAAAAAAAAATTTTTTAAAATTTTTTTTATATTTTTTTTTTTAAAATATAAAATAAATTTAAATTATTTTTTTAAAAATTTTTTAAATAAAAAAAAAAATTTTTATAAATTTATAAAATTTTTAAAAAAATTTTTATTTAAATATGTAAAAAATTGTAAAATATGGTAAATATAATTTTAAATAATATATTATATATTATATTTTAATTTTAATATATATATATAATTATTTATTATATAATAAAACATAACCATTAAAACAAATATACAAATTTAAATAATATTTTATAAATCACAAATTAAATATATTATTAAATATTATATAAAATTTAATTATTATATAATTCTAATCCCCCTTAAATAAAGGGCCCCGTTAAGGTCATTTCCAAAAAGAGAAATGGCCCCACAATTTTTAAATACAAAAAACAAAAAAACAGCAAGTGGGGCCGGCCAAAACCCTCCCCTGTAAAACCCTTTCCCCTTCCTTCCGGCAGTTAGGATGTCCCCCTTTAAAATGGCCCAAAAAGGTTTTTTTTAAATTTTGGGGGGGGTAGTTTTTGTTTTTTGGCTTTCTGTTAACCAACAAACCCTCCCACCAAGTTTTTTTGCCTCCGGGCCCACCCTAGGCGGAAAAGCAAAACAGTACCCGAATACAAACTGACCCCCTTTTTCTTTTCTAACCCCAAACCCCAAAAAGTTTATAGCTCCTAGAAGCATGATCCAATGAAAAAAAAAAACAAAACCAAAAAAATTTTTTTTCTGAATGGATGAAACAGGCAAATCTTTTGCCACAATGTAATTTTTCCCCAAAAAAACCTCCTTTGGCTTGAGGGCCCCCTTTCAACTGTTTAAACTGGGGCCTTTACCCCCCCCCCCCCTCCCGCCCAAAAAATATCTGAAAACCACTTTTGGGGTCCAGGCCCCCCCTTTTTTGGCCTTAAACAGCAAAAAACTTTAAGGAATTTTTAACCTTTTTTTTTTTTAAAAAAAAAAAAAATTTTTTTTAAAAAAAAATTTTTTTAAAAAAAATTTTTTTTTTAAAAAAAAATTTTAAAAATTTTTTTCCCCTTTAAAAAAAAAAAAGGGTTTTTAAAATTTTTTTTTTAAAAAAATTTTTTTAATTTTTTTCCCTTTTAAAAAAAAACCCCCCCCAAAAAATTTTCCCCCCCCCCTTTTTAAAAAAACCCCCCCTTTCCCGGAAAAACCCCCCCCCCTTTTTTTCTTTTCCCCCCCCCCCTTTTAAACCCCAAAATTTTTTTTTTGGGGGGAAAGGGGGTTTTTTTTTTTGGGCCCCTTTTTCCCCCCCCCCCCAAAAAAAAATGTTTTTTTCTAAAAGGGGAAAAAAAGAAAAAAAAAAAAATTTCCCCCCCCCCAAAACCCCCCCTTTTTTTCCGGGGGCCCCCCCAAAAAAGGGGGAAAAAAAAAATTTTTCCCCTTTAAAAAAAAAAACCCCCCCAAAACCCGGGGGGGGGGCCCCCCCGGGGGGTTAAAACCTTTTAAAATTTTTTTTCCCCCCCCCCAAAAAAACCCCCTTTTTGGGGGCCCTTTCCCGGGAAAAGGGTTCCCCCCTTTTTTGGGTTTTTTCCCAAAAAATTTTTTTTAAAATTTAAAATTTTTTTTTTTTTTAAAAAAAAAAAAAAAAAAATTTAAAAATTTTTTTTTTTTTTTTTAAAAAAAAATTTTTAAAAAACCCAAACCCCGTTTTTTCCCTTAAAAAAAAAAATTTTTAAAAATTTTTTTTTTCCCCCAAAAAAAAAAACCCCCTTTTTTTTTTTAAACCTTTTTTTTTTTTAAAAACCCCGGGGGTTTTTTAAAATTTTTTTTTAAACCCCCCCTTTTTTTTACCCCTTTTTTTTTTAAAAACCCCCTTTCCCCCCCAAAAATTTTTTTTTCCCCCCCCCTTTTTTTTTTTAAAAAACCCATTTTTTAAAAACCGTGAAAAAATTAAAAAAATTTTTTCCCCCCATTTTTTTTTTTTTCCCCCCCAAAAAATTTTTTTTTAACCCCCTTTTTTTTTTTTTCCCCCCAAAAAAACAAATTTCCAAATAAAAAAATTTTTTTTTAAAAAATTTTTAAACAAAAAAAAAAAACCAAAAAACCCCTTTTTAAAAAAACCCCTCCCCCAAAACAAGGGGGTTTTTTTTTTTTTAAAAAAACCCCTTATTTTTTTTTTTTTTTTAAAAAGGGGGAAAATTCCCCCTTTTTTTAAAAAATTTTTTTTAACCCCTTTTTTTTTCCCCCCCCAAAAAAATTTTTTTAAAAAAATTTTTTCCCCTTTTAAAAATTTTTAACCCCAAAAAAAAACCCCAAAAAAAAAAAAAAAAAAGGGGGGGGCCCCCCCAAAAAATTTTTTTTTAAATTTTTTCCCCCCCCCAG
>NW_023648306.1:0-6876 GCF_015228065.2 Penaeus monodon | reverse complement strand
TAAAGTCACATCCGCGTTTCCCTCAATATTTGGTGTTGTTTTTCTGGGCAAGTGAGATATCTATTTCTATCAATATCAAATATATACATAGATTACAAATATATACATATATATGCAAATATATACATATATATACAAATTTATTAATATACATATATATACAAATTTATACATATAATACAATATTAATGATATACAAAATATATACATATATATATATTGCCTAATAAATAGATACATATATACAGATATACAGATATACATATATACAGAATATATACAATATGTATACAAATATATACTCTATATAACAAATTATACATATATATGGCAAATATTACATATATACACAAAATATACTATATATACTAATGTATACTATATATACAATATATACATATATTGCAAATATATACCTATATAATACAGAATATATACATATATTGCAAATATATACATATATATACATATAAATAACAAGCTTATATACATAACAGTAATACAGATATACAATATACAACTATATAACATATATACTTATATACATATATACATATATATTAGATATATACATATATACTATATACATATATAGCATATAGTACATATATCTCATATATACATATATACATATATACATTATATACATAGATATACATATATCACATATGATGTTTATGTCTGTATTGTCCGTTAGTATGTCCAACTTGTGTGTGCTGTATATATACATATATATGCATATGTATACATATATAGGACATATATATACATATATGAATCATAGGTATATACATATATAGTACATATATATACATATATATACACCATATATATACTATATATACATATATATACATTATATACATACATATACATACATATACATATATATTAATATACTTATACTATATATATATATACATATATACTATACTTAGTATTCCTATACATATAACATATATATACATATATATACATCTATATATCATATATATACATATGTCTGTATACCTTGTATATGATTATATGTTTGATCGTATATATTATATATATATATATATCTATCAAAACCATGTATAAATAGTATATAGATATATGTATATATATCATGTATAAATATGTATAATGATATATATATATATTAAGTATATAATATTATCTATGTATATATTGATTATGTATATATATGATATATGTATAACAGTTATATGATATATTTATATATCTGATACTATTTATATATATGATATATGTATATATATCATGTATAAATATGTATTGATATATATATTATATATATATATATTCTATTATTATAAATATTTTGTGTGTGTGTGTGTGTGTGTGTATTATAATATGTATATCTATTATATATATATATATATATATATATATATATTTATATGATATATAATATATGTATAATGTATGTATGGTATACCTTTAAGGGGCTCGTTATCTGCCCCTTAAAGGAGGGTGAGGAAAAAACCCTAGATATGAAAAGACCACTTTTTTCAAATATAATTACGGCAGCATCCCAGTCAATGCTATCTTGTCTTCATCATACATCCATTGGTATTAATCAGTAGGACGACCCATGTATCTTAAGGCCCCTTCCCCAACTCACATCGATTTCTTTGTCTTAGATTTTCGAAGACTGAGACAAGACACGACTTCTTGCAGGATTCTCCCTCCCACCAGGTTTGGTCTCGAAGAGGTAAAAGGTGAAGGCAGGCAGGGCGTCTGCTCAATATACCTTCCTCCCCATAATGGAATGAACGTACGGCAGGTGGAATAGCTTTGGAATCGACGAGCGTTTGGTATGCACTGTGGGACGATGTTCTGGTCTGTCTCAGTCGAGTGGCAAGATGGTGGTGCTGCGCACTTTTTAATACTTACTCAGAAAAAACCATAAAATTTTAATCCGCGTTAGGTCAGGTCACCCAGCGGGTGTTGTGTCACACAAGTAATACCTAATACAGGTCGTGTCCTCATCCTGTAACTATTGCCGCACCGATGTCATTCCACGTGACCGCTTATTGACGCATTATGTGGCACCTTTTATCCTTTAGGAGCTTATAATTATTATACAGTAATTTCGTTGTTATTTCGGCATTGCACTATTGACATTATTGCCACTCATTGCTGAATTTGCAAAACTGAAATACGTATAAAGTCACATCACGCGTTCCTCAATATTTTGTGGTTTTTCTGGCAAAGTAGATATCTATTTCTCTTTTCTATCAATATACATAATATACATATAGATACATACATATGTATAGATATACATATCATAGATTTACTATATTTATATACATATATATACAAATAATATACATATATATACAAGATACATATATTTACATATATTGGTATATACATATATATACAAATATATACATATAATCAAATTATAAATAGATATACAAAATATATACATATATACAAACATATATAACATATATACATATATCACTATATACATATATACATATATCCATATTACATATATACATATATATACATAGTTTATAGCAAATAAGACCTATATATACGGCAAATATATACATATATAATGACTAATCATACATTATAATACAAATCTAACATATATTGAGACCAAATATATCTATTTATATACAAAATCTATACTATATATACAATATATACATATATATACATATAAACACAAATTTATACATATATATCCCAATATATACATATATGATACATATAAATACAAGATATATAGATATAACAGGTCTAAACAGATATCATATATACATAATATGTTATGTCGTATTGTCCGTATATGTCCGATATTGTGTGTGTCATGTATATATCATATATATGCATATGTATACATATATATGCTATAGTATACATGTATATACATATTATGCATATATATACATAGATATGTGCATATATATACATAGATATGTGCATATATATACATATATGTGCATATATATACATAGATATGTGCATATATATACATATACATATATATACATATAATATACATATGTCATGTATATAATATGTAATATGGATATATATATATATAAATCTATTAATGTATTGTATGTGTATAGTGTTATATTACTAATATATCATGTACTACATATGTATTATACTATATATATATGTATAGTAATAATGTTATATGTATAGCTCCTTATAACTATGTTACTTGATATATATATTATCTGTATATGTATACTGTATATGTTATATGTATAATATGTTCATGTATACATATGTATATGATTTATATGATATATATATATCTATATATATATATATATATCTATGTATATGTAATAGATGTATACTATTAAGGGGCGATCTTTCTGGCCCCTTAAAAGGGTGAGGAAAAACCCTAGATATGAAAGACACTTTTATTCAACATAGTAATGACGGCAGCATCACAGTAAAGGCTTCTTGTCTCATCATACATCCATTGGTATTATCTTAAGGACGACCCAGGTATACTTTAAGCCTCTTCACTCACGATCAATCTCTTTGTCGTAGATTTCGAAGACGAGACACCGACTTTACTGGCAGGTTCTCCCACCAGGTGTGTCTCGAGAGTAAAAGTAAGGCACAGGGCGTCTCTGCATCCTTCCTCCCTCATACTGGAATGCGTACTGCAGGTGAATGCTTTAGGATCGACGGCGTTTGGTATCAACTGGTGGGACCATGATGATTCTGGTCTGTCTCAGCGAGTGAGCAAGATAGGTGGTGCTCCCACTTTTTATACTTACTCAGCCAATAAAATTATCCGCGTTAGGTCGGTCAACCCACGTCACACAAGTAATACCTAAACAGGTCAGTCCTCATCCTGAACTATTTCCGAACCAGGTTAATCCCGTGACCCTTTATTGACCAATTATGTTGGCACCTTATCCTATAGGTTATAATTATTATAACGAAATTTCGTTGTTATTCGCATTGCACTATTGACATTATTGCCACTCATTGCTGATTGCAAAAACTTGTAATACGTCTAAAGTGCGCATCCGCGTTCCTCCATATTGGTGTTGTTTCTGCAAAGTAGCTTCTATTTCTATCAATATAACATATAGTATACGATTAGATACCATATATGTTATATACATACATATATGATAGATATATTTCTATACATATATATACAATATATACCTATAGATCATACATATGAATATATATGACATATACATATATTATACATATATTTATATACATATATAGACTACAAATATACTACATGATATGTACCAAATTATACAGATCTCACATATATACATATATATACATTATATAAATATATACATATATATACATATATATACAGAATATTACGTATATTCATATATTACAAATTATACATATAGATGCAAATTATACATATATATACAAATATAAACATACTAACAAATATATACATATACAAATATATCGATATATGATAACAAATATATACATATACAAATATATACATATACAAATTCTACATATGACAAATATATACATTATACAAATAATATACATAACAAATATATACTATACAAATATGACCAATATATATCACAATATATACATATAATATACGTTAATAACAAAATATACAAAATATATCATTATATACACTATATAGCAAATATATACACATATATATACATATATATACAAATTATACATATATATACAAATATATCGATATACAGTATATTATATACTATATTATAGTATATATTATATCATATATATATATTCATATATGCATATATGCATATATGCTATATATATATATTATATATTATATTATCTATATGTATATTATTTTTCTTATATGTATATATATGATATATTTGTATATATATGTATCTATTTGTAATCTATGTATAATTATTTGGTATATATAGTATGCTATTTGTATATATTCTGTATATCTTCGTATGTATATGTCTATATAGTATTAGTCTTTGTATATCTCTGTCTATGCTTTGTCTATCTTTGTCATATATAATTCATCTATTTGTATCTCTTTGTATGTATATTTCATGAGATATGTATATATTTGTATTCTCTTTGTATATATGTATATCTTTGTATATCTAGTGTATATCTTTGTATTATACTGTATTATATGTGCTATTTGTATATGTACTATTTTGCCTAGTATCTATTTGCATATGTATATATTTGTGATATGTTATTATTTGTATATGTATACATTTTTGTATCTGTATATATTTTGTATATGTTATATTTGTCTTAGTATATATTTGTATATGTAGATATTTGTATATATATGTCTATATCTGTATATATGTAATTATGTATATATATTTTATGTAATATATGTTATTGTTATATGTATTATATTTGTATATATATGGGTAGTTTGTATATATATGTATAATATTTGTATATATAGTGTATATATTTGTATATATATGTATTATCTTTGTATATATATAATTATGTATATATATGATTATAATTTGATATATATGTATATAAATATAATGTATAATATATGTATATGTATATATATCATCTGTATGTATCTATTATGTATATTATTTGTATATATAGTGTATATAAATCTACTGTATAATATATGTATATGTAATTTGATACGTATGTCTGTATCTTATTGTATATATATGTATTTGATAGAAATGAGATTTCTACTTTGCAGAAACAACACCAAATATTGAGGAACGCGGATGTGAACTTTATACGTATTTCAGTTTTGCATTTCAGCAATGAGTGGCATATGTCACATAGTTGCAATGCGAATAACAACGAAATTTCTTATATAATTATAACTATGAGGAACGTTGCCACATAATTGGTCAATAGGGTCACGTGGATTAACCTGGTTCGGAAATAGTTACAGGAGAGGACTGACCTGTTTGTTTACTTGTGTGACGTGGGTTGACCTGACTCTAACCGGTATTAATTTTTATTGGCTGAGTAATATAAAAAGTGGAGCACCACCTATCTTGCTCACTCGCCTGAGAACGACCAGAATCATCATGTCCCACCAGTTGATTACCAAACGCTGTCGTCTCTTAAGCATTCACTGCCGTACGGTCATTCCAGTATGAGGGAGGAAGGATGAGAGACGCCCTGTGCCTTACTTTTACCTCTTCGAGACCACACCTGGTGGGAGAACCTGCCAGAAGTCGGTGTCTCAGTCTTCGAAATCTACGACAAAGACATTGATCGTGAGTGGAAGGGGCCTTAAGATACCTGGGTCGTCCTTACTGATTAATACCAATGGATGTATGATGAAGACAAGATAGCCTTTTACTGTGATGCTGCCGTCATTATATTTTTGAATAAAAGTGTCTTTTCATATCTAGGGTTTTTCCTCACCCTCTTTAAGGGGCCAGATAAGATGCCCCTTAAAGGTATATCATATATACATATACATATATATATATATATATATTATATATATATAATATATATAAATCATATACATATTTATACATGATATATATACATATAACATATACATATACATATACATATATATATATTTATATATATATATATATCATATACATATTTATACATGACATATGTATATATATGTATATATATGTATATGTATATGTATGTATATATATGCATATATATATGCATATATATATGCATATATATGTATATATTTGTATATATATTTGTATATATTGATTATGTATTTGTATATATATGTATATATTTGTATATATATGATATATTTGATATTATATGTATATATGTATATATGTATATATGTATAATATGTATAATTATATATTGTATATATTTGTATATATGTATATATTGTATTATATGTATATATTTTATATATTATATTTGATA
>NW_023648305.1:22500-30000 GCF_015228065.2 Penaeus monodon | reverse complement strand
GCCAATTTATAAGTAATTTGTACTTATACCAATCCAACGGATAACAAAAATATACAAAAAAAACACCTCATCCGCAAACATATAGTCACAATAACACACAAGGAAAGAATATTTATACTTAAACCAATACTTGCAATACTCTATGAGAAATAAGGTCAACTTACAAACCTAAAAATGTAAATTATCGTAAACACAACCCGGCTCCGCGACCACCGACCAGCCATATTCACCTCTTCCACAAGTCAGTCTAGGTCGTTCACCTCCTCCCTCGCCTTCTTTTTCTTTCTTTTACTTTCTTTGTTTGGGAGAATTTCTTGGCTATCAACCAGCGGCATTGTGGCCAAGGGTATTAAGCAATGGATCCTATTATTCTTCAATATATATAAGGGTCAAAAGTTTTGTCTCCCTCGAAAAGCGATTACTTTACTTATTTTTTTTATCATCTGATACAAAGATTTGATGTTGTGAAATCCTATTTTTTAAGCTGAAATACTTTATTATATTTTGCTGCGGTTATTATAGATCTGACATGACTGTTAATATGTAGGTCTAGTGTCAGGGTGGCGGTGCATGTCTTGGGCATTGTGGAGGGATTTCTTTTCCTAATGTAGGGAGTGAGGTGTGTCAATTTGTAGGTTGACCGCTAAGGCGGGCAACACCACCTCCTCCTTCTCTCCTTCCTATGGGCTGTTGCTCACACGGTTCTATCTTAGTCGACTTTGCTTGTCAGTTGGAGGTCGGACACTCACTTTTGCTACAGGAGATGGATTTTGCTTTTAAAGAGACACAAAACACCTGAGATCCGGTACGGACTATGCTAAAGTCCAGACCAGTTGACCCGGCTAATTTGTGAGCATGCTCATTTCCATGGCTACCAGAGTGGCCTGGTACCATATTAGCTTGATTGAGTATTGGTCACCATGTAGCTTACGAATGATATTACCCAGTAGTTAAGTTTGGGGGTTCTCAGGATTTAATGGATTTAAGTGAAATTTAATGAATCTGAAAAAAATACTAATCTATCGGGTCGTTGATAGTGCAAAATCAATCTGGCTTTATCAATGGCAAAAAGTTCAGCAAGAAAGATCGATGTATGATTGTGGAGTCGGAACTGCAAGTTCAACATTCAGTCGACCATACACCGCACCCACACACATCTGTCTTGGATCCGGGGCCGGTATATATACGAAAAAAGGAGATGTTTAATAAGGATCTCTCTGAACCTCTGGCGTTCCTCCACCTCCGGCGCCATGGCCTTGGCTGATGGAAGCCAGGGCTTCCACGATAGAAAAGTTGGGGTTTCCCATGGCGCTATATTTGGACTGAACCAGGGTCCGATGGTAGCAGAGATCTATACCGACTTTCCGACGAGGTCGTGGAGTCTGTGGCCCAAGGGCCTAATGCCACTATTGCATTAGGTGCTAGGGTCTCGAGCCACCTTGCGGCATAAGCGCAGTGCCAACTAGCCGCATCCTGAGCCGGGAGGTGTTTTGTATACTCACTGTGGTCGTGTTAGTATATAGTTTGTTTGTGTTTCTCATGATGCGAGGGGAAGAAAGAATACACCAATTTTAAAACTAAAGTAGGTTCATTGTAGATCCGCTCTGCAAAAATAAAGAGCGCTCTTCATAGTCCTGTGACACCACGCAGTCAGCTCTGCCCGAGACGTGCTACGCCCAGCACGTGTGACTACAGAGACAAAATAAAATATTGTAATCTACAAATGTACAGAGAATCCACTCTTTACATAGGCGATATGTACACAGCAATATAAACTAAACATAATCTTCTATATTCAATGGTGAACCATATCACACAAAAGGCAGTATATATGTAATAAATCAATAATTATACATATAGGTCCGATAATATTGTCTCATATCCGTATATGGCGGCATCACAATATGGCACTCACAACTCACATAGTATCACAAGTCACTTCATATCACAACCCACAGAGGGAGGTACTCCTGACTCCACCTTCAAACGTTCGATCCGAGTGCCTTCAGGGCCCAAAGACACACACGCAAACAGGCATTCTGCACAGCAACCAAACCTTTCAAAATTGTTCTCGATGCCGAACCATACACGATTGACCATAATCTACTTTAGACCTAATCAGGGCTTTATATACCATTAGCAAAGACGTCTATCAGCTCCCATTTATTACCAGAAATGCACTTTAATAAATTTAGTGCCTCTTTGACATTAATTTTTTAACTGACCAATGTGCTCTTCCAATTGAGTCTACTATCAAAAAGTAGACCTAAAAATTTGAGAATTTTGAATAGGTATTGGCCTGGGGTCTAGAGTTAGCCTATGTTGGCTTCCTCCTATGTGAAAAATTTACCCAATACTCTTTCTAGTGGAAATTTAAAACCCCACTGTAGGCCCCAAGTATGAATCAATCCAGTGCCATTGGATGCGATTTGCTGAGAATTCTGCACTTATGCTGGAAAGCAATAATGCACCACATCATCAGAGTTACAGTGCGTATTAAGCTTCCGCAGGAGGAGCTGGTAAGTGTCATTAATCATACATAGAAATAATATTGGTGACAAGACACTTCCTTGTGGAGACCCGTTTAGCATGGACAAAAAATGTCCGAAAAAAGTGACATGTTCGGAAAATAATTTGACAGCAAACGTTCTAGTCCCAACAATGAAATTATGAATAAAAACAAGGCAAGTTTCACGTAATCCAAAAAGCTTAAAGTTTTATGAGTAGGCCACATCGCCATGTCATGTCGTAGGTTTTCTAATCTAAAAATACTGAAATTCAATTTTTTTTTTTGGCAATTGCCTCTTGAATATGAATGTTCAGCTTTACTGTTGATCATGAGTTTGGCGTCCCTTGCGGAAGCCGCACTGCTCGTCAACTAGTAAATTACTGGAATTTAAAAAATGCAATAGCCTTACGTTACCAATTTGTTCCATTGACCTTGCATAAGCAAACTTGTCAACGCAATTGGGCGGTAGGAGATGGCTAAATCGGGATTACCCCCTCTTCAATATGGGAATGTTGTAAGCGAAGTGCCACTGAGTTTGGAAAAAGTGTGGCTTTTCCAAATTCATTGTACATTCTAACAACTTATCCATGTCATCATGATTAGATGCCTTTATTATCTCATATCGAAATCTCATCGGGGCCTGGGGATGTTCCTCTACAGGTTAGGGCTTTGGACAAGCTCATCCATTGTAATATCTTTTATTGTAATCAAAGTCATCTCCTGTGGCAAAGTGAATTGGTTGCAGCTCAGCCGCTTCCTTGATGGTCAGGAATGCAGGATGGTAATTTACTGAGCTGCTTGTATGAGAAAACTGCCTGGCGAGTGCATTAGCAATGTCTCTAGGTTAATCTAAATTGTTACCCTCGTCGAATGATGTTGTTGATTTTTGAAAGATGATTTTTTCTTTATGATTTTATTGATAGGGACCAACCTCTGATATTTTGGTGTTGGCTGTTAATGTAGAGACAAAGCTCGCCAGGAGTCTCTTTTGCTTGTCTTAATTACTCTCAACGAGCCCTAGTCTTGATTGTTTTAGTTGCCAAAAAGTTCGCATTAGTGATGTTATTTTTGAAAAGCCTGTAGGCCTTATTGCGTCGGCACAGCGCCCTGCGGCAATTTGGTGTCCACCAGGAAAACTGTATGCTTCACGATATCTGTGAAGTTTTAGGAATGGATAGCAATGCAGCTTCTATAACGAATTCTGAATATTGTTTAATTATCAGCAATGGTTTCTCACAGCAGGGTTCGAGCTTGACGCTCCTGTGAAGGCTGAACCCAGTCTGCCCTCTTTTTACGTTAAATTTAGGTGTGAAGGGAAAAGCGTCTCCTGTGTCGCATGAATATTTAATCCAAATAGGAAGATGATCGCTTCCCAACGAGTCGTCAAATGGTGTGCCAACGGCACTTGGCTGCTATAAATTTTAAAAACTAACTGATGAAGAGACCAGTTATGAGTCAATAAAGCTCAAATACCGGTATTATCGTCCACCCGCGTCGGATACCATCGTGCAGAAGTGATAAATCACTCATTAATCAACTTAACTACTTGTTCACCTCTACCATCCACCCAAGGGAACCCCATAACGTATGATGAGCATTAAATCACCTAAAGTATTTTATTTGTGGCAGACGTTTGAAGAGCAAAGAACTCATCAAATGTTATCACTGTTATCAGGGTGGACAATAAATGAAACATATAGCCAGATAATGCCATTATTTTACTTTGCATGCGACAAACCCCAAAGTAGAATCAATAGTCACTTCTGTAAAAGGGAGGCTTTGGTGGATGTACATGGCGACGCCGCCTCCACCCCCAACCTCGACAACCGACCTCGTCAGAGACGGGTGTGTTAAGTGGCGTTTATTGGAGAATATAATATCGGGAGCATTAGGCGAGACTAATAATTTAAGGTCATTTACTTAGAATCTAAGGACTGCGACAGTTCCACTGTATAATGGTCGACGCGAAGATTACTGTTGTATGGGATTTTGGAGTACCTTGTCCACTAGTTTTTATTTTCTTTTTATGGGAGTGGAGGCGCTTCTCTCCCCTCGCTTCCCGGGGACCTCTCTCGGGATGGTTTGGAGGGTGTACAGAAGGCCTCCATGTCCTGCACCTCCTGGAAGGGAGACGATGACAGATTTGCGGATCTGCCTCTCTGACAAGCCTGGATCGCGAGCCAGAACGAAGTCCTCACAGAGCTAGCCGACTGGGAAGGTGCGCTCCGGAATGTGATTCGGTATCATCCTTCTTATGATGTTGATCCTCGGGTGATGCAGCAGGTGATCGACCATTTTTGTCAGTTGCATAAACTTTAATAATTTAGTTCTTAATGTTGTTTGAGTCTCAGCAATTTCTTATCCTTAGCTGCAAGCTGTTGACTGACATTACTGACTAGGGTGATGTTAGTTACTGCTTCACGCATAGGAAGTATCGGATTTGTGTGCCAAATTCTCCACTTTCCTCTTAGCTTAGTATAACTAATTTATGCTTTCTCATATATGGCTAATTGTCTCAGTCTCCTCTTCAGGAGCTGCAATCAGCAGATCTGATGATAGGGACCTCACAGCTAGCACATTTGGGAAATCTGGCCAGAGTACATGTGACATGGTGTCATGGGCTTCAGCAATTTACGCACAACAAATTTACTTGAGTTATCAATACATTTAATGATGTGTCCGAATTTTTGGCTTGGCAATGCATTGGCTTTTGGACAGTCCAAGTTGTCGTTCGCACACATTCCCGTCCTTTTTGTCATACAATGAACGTCCACTACGTCTGGTCTTCATGCTCTCAAGGAATTGCACTTTCTTCCACGTCCTCAAAATCCTGTGAAGATTACTCCTTACATGTATTTGGGCCACATAGGGATAGTTTTTAAACTCATCATCATCATCACCAAGGGCTAAACGGCCGCGGGGCGCGCATGGGCCGCATCCACCCTTCGCTTCCGCACGAGGATCCCTCGAGCGATGTCTCCAGCAGGACACGCGTCCCATCTCTAGTTCCTCACGACAGGTCTCGTCGAGCTGCCCAAGCCCTGATCTCTAGGACGTCCCAAGGGTCTCCTCCACCCAGGGTTGTCTCACAGAGACGACAAACCTGGTGAGCAGGGTCGTCCATAGGGAGGCGAGCTAGGTGGCCATATAGCCTGAGTTGGCGATCCGGATTATGCAAGTAAACAGGTTTACCATGCAGTCTCACGGTGTACGCCGGTTGGACACGTGGTCCTGCCAACTGTACCCATGATCCGGCGAAGGGACTTGTTACAAAAGGCATCAAGGCGAGGACTCCAAGGCACTGGATAGCGTACAGGTTCGACTTCCATAGAGCAAAATGGAAGTATAAGGCCTTGCAGACACGCGCTTGGTCCTTCTGCATGGTACCGACAATCTCCAAACGCTCTGTTGATCGAGTTCATGGTCTGTTGCCAGACCAATCAGTCTACTGACTTACTGGGTCTGACAACCCAGAGATATGGACTACGCTACAAGGATGTAAAACTTTCTGTGGACTTCAAAGTCCTCGCCGCAAGCATGGTATCGACTGAACGGGTTCCCTAAACAGGCCCCCAAAGTCCTGAATCTTAGGTCTTGGTCCAGGAGACCTCTAAGCCTAGGGGCTTGCCTCATTGCTAAATGGCATCAAGAGGCCGCCAAAGTGACTCCAAGGCGACTCAGATAGGATGGACAACAGGCGTCGGCAAAGTCAAGGTCGAGACCTAATATTTGCCTAGTGTTGCTCCGCACTGACTGTGGCATAGTAGCTCTGCCCATTATCCAGTCCAATACAAGTGTTGAAAAGTGTCTGGGTGCAAGGACCAGCTTGCCTCACCCTGAATAACAGGGAAGAAGTTCGACATACCCACCACACTTACAGGCATTTCAGTACCAGTATAGAGGCTTGCTATCAGGCCAATAATCATGTGTCGGAATTCCCTGAGCTCAGGATCCCCATAGCGATTCCCGATGCCACCGAGTCAAACGCCTTCTTGAGTCGATGTAGGCTGCAAGCAACCCACGACCAAACTCACGACGGCGTTTCCACAATTACTCGAAGCGCTAGGATACGGTCTATTGTGGACTTGCCAGGAGTAAATCCAGACTGCTCCGGGCTCTGGTGCCTCAGTAGTGGGTGCGGATCGTTTCAGAAGGAATGTGAGCGAGAACCTTGCCTGGTATGTGAGCAGTGTAATTGCACGGTAGTTGCTAAGTCCCATCGATCCCCTTTCCTTCCCAGAGAGGGATGACCACGCCCTAAGCACGGCAGGGGGAATGGTACCAGACTGCCAAATGGCAGTCAGGACTGTAGCAGGGCCCCGAGCCATAGGTTCACCCCAGCCTTTAGCAGTTTCAGCAGGGATATCACATATGCCTGCAGCTTCCCACTCTTCAACTTGGAATCGCCAGCCTAACCTATGTTTAGGTAGGAGGTTCCTCGATGATGGTTGTGTCCGGCATCAGGCACTGAGACATCGCTTGCATCCAAAGCTAAATGTTGGAGGATCCACCTTTTTTTTTTTTCGTACAATGTTCCAAAATACTCAGCCCAACGTTACGAACCCCAACATGATCTGAGATGATCCGTCCATCGCTGATCGGACTGCAGTAATCTGTGAGGAGGGGCTTAGGGTTCAGTTTTCTTCAGGGCTTGGTAGCAGGGCGAAGCGTCATTACCAAGAAATGGCCTTCGACCTCATCAGCAAGATTCCTGATGAAACTGTTCCTTGTCCTTCTCAGCAGTGTCCGAGCCTACGCACAATGGAACGAGCCAAGAACTTGATTCCCATTAGCCGGCCTTGCGACACGCGTCAGTGCCTCTAATGCTCCAGGGAGATGTATTCTGCCTTGTCCTGGCGTACGCCAATGGACTCCTGAGCTGATCGAGTGTTACTGCGCTTGAAAGGACTCACCACAGAGCAAACTGGATCCGGCAGGTTAGCTGGTTTTCCTGAGAATCGGTCAGAGACTGCCGTGGCGCACCACGGCAA
>NW_023648305.1:12500-15000 GCF_015228065.2 Penaeus monodon | reverse complement strand
TATATATATGTGGTGTGGGGTGTGTGGGTGTATGTGTTTGTGTGTGTTTGGTTTGTGTGTGTTTATGTATAGATGTAGATATACACATAATTCATATCCTTATATATATTTAGTATATATTTATTTCACCACACAGCGCGTGTCTTTTTCCTTCCATCCTCTTCTCCTCCGTCTTCGCGCAACTATCACTCCTTTACCCTTCCCCTCCTCCCCTCCTTTTATCCTTCTCCTTCTCCTTCTCCTTCTCCTCCTCCTCCTCCTCCTACTCCTTCATTTATATCTCTCCGTTCCCCAATTCCCCTCCTCATTCCTCCTCCTTTTTCCACTTCTCCAATCTCTCCGTACCCATTTCCAGTCCTTCTCCCCATCCTACCCTCCTCATCGCCTCATCCTCATTCTTTTCACAGATTCTATCTCTAACCGTTTAGCTCCTCTTCCACTCTATCTCTCCGTTCCCCCTTTCCCTCCTCCCCTCCTCTTCTAACTCTCATCTATTTTTACTCCTCCTCCTTCTCCTCCTTCCTCCCGGCCCTTCCCTCTCCTCCTTCCTCTCATCCTCCTCTTCCTACTCCACTCCATCCTCCTCCTTACACTTCTATGTCTCCGATCGCCCCATCACTCCTTTCATCATCATCATCATCATCAGCAGAAGCAGCAGCATAGTAACTATACTAAGTAATAAAGTTACTAATAATGATCATGCTAAACAATAATAATAATGATACATAATCATAAACTACGTATTATTATCATTATTATTGTTATATTACAGTATACCATTTTCTATGAGGATGATAATAATAATTACAACACAATAAACAACAACAGCAAAACAACAACAACAACAAAAACGCATGATAATAATAAATAATCATAATCATAATAAATAATATAATTAATTAATAATAATAATAATAATAATAATAATAATAATAATAGTAATAATAACAATAACAATAATGATAATAATAATAAATAATAATAATAAAATAATAATTAATAATAATAATAATAATAATAATAATAATAATAATAATAATAATAATAATAATAATAATAATAATAATAATAATGATTACAATAATGATGATGATCTAATAATAATGAATAATAATAATAATAATAATACAAATAATAAGCACATTTTTAAAAAATTCTCATTATTCTCATTTTTATCTAATATTGTCATGATTAATACAGTACTGATTATTATTATCCTTAATACCCGAATATGCCAAAATCATAAGATGAAATCTAAAAAAAACTCATTTGGATAAAGTATCATTAGGCTATATTTCGACTAGATTTTGCTGCTTTCTCGACCTTTGGGAATTTTTTCTTTTTTCCTTTTTTATTATAAATATACATGATTACTGTTGTATTATCATTATTATTCCTCGTTTTCATCATTATTATCGTTATCTCATCAATTATCATCATTATTGCAATTATTATCATATGATCATTATTATTTATTATTATTGCAATTATTGCAGTTATAATATATGATTTTGTAATTACAATAATTATATAACAACAACAACAGTAATAACAATAATAAAAATTTATGATAATTACTTATATAATTCTTTTAATTATGATCGTTATTCTTAATTATTACAAAAATTAGGATAAGTATTTCTTGAATGATATAATAATAAAAGTAATAATAAGATAATAATAACAATAATAATACTGATACAATATTAAAGGACTATTAATTATTATTGTTATCATATTATTGTCATTATTACATTATAACACATTTTTTCTGTTAGTAAACAAATGAAGAATATAAATAGTAATGATAATCAATAATAATTATAGTAATTAATAATATATAAACAATGATAATTAATAAATAATAATAATAATAATGATAATAATAACAATAATAATAATAATAATAACAATAATAATAAGAATAATAATAATAATAATAAAAAAAAAATTTTTTTTTTTTTTTTTTTTTAATAATAATAATATGATAATAATAATAATAAGAAAATACCAATAATATCATATTTTATCAAAATTCTCCTTATCTCATTTTCATCATCATTATGTCATAATAATACAAGTACTGATAATTATATCATTACCCTAATAATTGCCAAAATCATCATTGAATCAAAAAAACGGTCTTTTTGCAGTACACACTCTGAAAGCTAATATTTTGCTAGATTTTGCCGCTTTTTCGAATTTGGGATTTTTATTTCTTTTATGTTTTTACTATTATACATAGACACGATTACTGTTATTATCATCATTATCATCACTTTATGTTATCATCCTAATTATCACATATTATCTTTTTCATCACTATTATTGCAATTATTGCAGTTAATATATAATTTTTATTCTTATATAATAATACCAACAAACAATAATAGTAATAACAATAATAAACGATTTTCCTAATAATTATTATATCACTTTTATTATTAGCATTATAATTGTAAATATTACAGTTATAATATATATATATATATATATTTTT
>NW_023648305.1:0-7500 GCF_015228065.2 Penaeus monodon | reverse complement strand
AGAGGCAGAGATCAAAAAGCTACTGTCGCTCTTGTCATGCTGCCAGAAACCGTCCCTAAGGGCAAGATCAGAAAGGCGCCCGTTCAGATGCCAGTCTAAGCGAGCCGTTTTCCCGAGTAGCGATTGATATCGTTGGGGCCCATCTCCCCGCCCTCTAGCAGAGGCCACAAGTATATTTTAATCTTGACTGACATGGCTACCAGTTTTCCCGAGGCAGTTCCTCTGAGAAATATTATTCTGTAACTTGCAGAAGCGTTGCTAACTTTTTTCGCTCGTGTGAATCCCGAGGAGTTCTTCCGACCCGTGGTACACATTTTTTAGTCGAGATGCAAGATTAAATAGCTCTTTCTTTTTAAGCATTTCCCAGTCCGTAAACGCTGTTGCAATGGTACCGCGAGGGTTTCCCAGTACTAAAATGGGTTAAAAAGCTTTGCACAAACGCCCTTAGAGGGATCGTTCCATTCCTCCTCTTGTTTGCATACGCAGTTTCCCCCACGATCGCTTAAATTTTTAGTCCTTTTGAGTTGCTGTGGGCCGTGAAAGCGGGCCCCCTCAATTTTTTATAAATTTTTTGATTAAAAGAAAATTTCCGCCAATCAAATAAATTCAATAGTCTGGGTCTAGTTTAAAACCCTCGGCTCCATTTGCCATCGATGTAACAAAATACAAACCTACGGAAAACTAACCGGGTTTTAAAAGTAGGGGACAAAGTACTGGGTGTTACCAACCTCGCTTTAATAAACTACCTATAGTGGAAGGGTCCCTATTCTTTTTGTGCGGAAACATGAAAATGGAGTAGCTATGAAATAAAAAAAAAAGGGGAAAAATTAAGCTTTATCATGAACATGCTAAAGAAATATAAAAGACGTGAAAATAAATGCTTCTCACACTCAAGTTGCCAAGCTTGCGTGGTAGATGAAGTTTCTGATCCCGTAGATAAAACTGCTGATAACGTATGTGATATACCTGAACTGTATGAGCCGGGTTTAAATGTGACTTTATTTTTAACGCTAAACTCTCAATGAACAGACATCAGAGCTAAAATTCTAATAGCTTTTTTCTTGATGTATTTTCCGAAAAACCAGGCGTAACCAGCACAGTAGTTCATGATATTCATTTGACTACAGATATCCCGTTCATACAAGTCTTATCCTATTCCATATCACTTACGTAACGCATTTGACGAGGAAGTGGAAAGGATGAGAGAATGCGGTAACTGAACAGTCAACCTCTGCTTATTGTTAAACCTGTAGTACTAGTGAAGAACTGACGATTCATGGCGCTTTTGTGTGGTTTTCCGATCTCTCAATGACTGCCTCTTTGACGCAGAGTTTGTGCCAACCATTTATGATCATTATTATCATTATTACCCTAATAATTGCCAAATCATAAACGAAATCGAAAATCGGCATTTGGACTATACTCTGCAAAGGCTATATTTCGCGAGAATTTGCCACTTTTGAATTTTTTTTTGCGACTTTTGGAATTTTTTTTTTCGTTTTCTTATTATCAATCGACATTTTTATCATTATTATCATCATTATCATCATCGCTACCATCATTATCATTATCATTATCACTTTTATCATCATCATTATCATCCTTATTGCATTTATTTATATTATTATCATCTTTATTTCATTTTTTATCATTTTATTTAATTTTTGCGCCATATATATTTTTCTGGTAATTACACTAATTAGCAATAAAAATAACATTAAAAATAATAATAAAAATTTGGGTAATAACAGCATTAGAATGTTCATTATTATTATTATTTTATTATTGGGAATTATTACAAATTATAATTTTTTTGGCAATTTATACTCATAATAAATATAAAATAATAATAAAACAATAAAAGAACAATAATGATAATAATAACAATATTATTATAATAATAATTATTATTCTCATTATTACAGATATAACATTATTTTCTGTATTTATACTAATAGTAAGGTAATAATAATAATAATAATAATAATAATATAATAATAATAATAATAATAATAATATTTTTGCAATTATTGCCATATGTATGATTTTATGATAATTTTAAATATTATCCTATTGTCATGTTTAAATAGGATTATGATCATTATTATCATTATTACCCTAATAATTGCCAAAATCATCAATAAAATCGAAAAAATGGCATTTTGGACTCTACTCTGCAAAGGCTATATTTCGCTAAATTTGCCGCTTTTTCGTCTTTTGATATTTTTTTTTCTTTTTTGTTTTTTATTATAAATGGACATTATTATTATTATTTTTAAATCATCATTATCATCATCCTACCATCATTATCATCATTATCATCATTATTACAATAATTGCAATTATCATCGTCAGTATGATCATTGTTATCACTATTATTGTAATTATTCCGCCATATATATTTTTCTGGTAATTACACAAATAGTAATTATAATAATAACAATAAAAACACATAATAATAATTGTAATCACAGCATTGGAATGTTCATTTTATTATCATTATTATCATTTTTTATATTATTACAGTTATAATATTTTTTTGGCAATTATACTCATAATAAATAATAATAATATTAACGACTAAAATATTTAGGTATTACGTGAAATGACTGTGACCACCAGTCATTTCACGTAAAAACTCAAATAGCCAGTCATTCCGTGTAATGACTGAAAATACACACCCTGATTACATCTATCCATTTGTTCATTCAGGCAATCAGTGTAGAAGCCTATAATCCCATTCATCTGTACAGTCAGGTAACAAATAAGCTGGAAGAGGGGAGACTGATTGCCATTCCAAGGCAGGATGTTGGCTTCTCATTGCCCTGATGTCAATGAAGAAAGGGGTGATTATGTCCGTAAGGAGAGACCTATCGGCCTCCTATTGAACGGGAGAGACTATAACTACACACCAGGGCAAATGGCGCCCCAGTCAACTGATACTGCATGGCTTCTCTTGGCGAATGTCCTCCAGTGTGCTACTGGGTGACTATAGCGAGGGATGGTGAGGGGGAAAAAGGGGGAGGGCTGCCACTTAGTCATAATACACACCAGGGCACTGGGGGCCCCAGTTAACTTGGAACGACGTCCCCGAACTGCTGCAATAGCAGTCTGATTACGCAAGCCGCTCTTACCTCAGGCGGCAAAAGGCTTACAAACGGCCTATGTTCCCACCGCCAGGTCACCGAGGTAACCTTGGAAAGCTGGCAGACCGTGAAACAGAGACGCTGCCTTGCCACTGCCGGTGACACAGGTCGATGGGACACCTTTTGAGATACTGCAACTTCCTATCAGGTCCATGTATTCCCAGTGCTAAGTGTCGCATTCCGCGTGCCTTGATAAAGCGAGCGCTTTGCCAACGGTGTGTGCAGAAAATTACGATTAGTGACTATAGATATAACAAACATTCACGAGTGTAGTGTTCATTCCTTTATATACTTTAGTTTAGTGTTCTTTCGTTTCGTGTTTGTGGTCGTATTCGTATTTGTAATATTTTTATTTGTCTGTACGTTTATTTTCTCAGCGTATTGTCTGTATTTGTTTATGTATTTGTCTGTGCATGTACGTCCGTAATTCGTCTGCATGTATTTTGTTTAGCGGTCTGTAATGTTTTGAATATACATAATATACCTATATACTTAGAAAAAATATTTTTTCTCCTTACGATATAAAGTCACTAGTAAACTATCAACACTAGGAATATCACAAAGAGAAACATTAATTTTTAAAACAAACAAAGAACAAGCAGTATGCAAATGACCAATCAGTAAAACACTGAACTAAGCCTCCAAATCGGTCAAAATCACCATTAAATCTATACAAAGTCTAATGGGCGGATCCCTAGTCCTGTGGTGGCGGCTACCAAGTTTTTTTTTTTTTTGTTCGCTTTAAATGTGATGTCAGAAGTGCTACAGGAGGACTACAGTGGGGGATGGTGAGAGGGAAGGGGCGTGGAGGCTGCCACACTCCTCTATAAAACACTCGCCTGGGACCTAAGCACAGAAAAAGCCAAGACTCACAAACTCAGAGCTACAAAGGCTCTCCACCCCCAAGTGGACCCAAGGATAGCCTAACGCCAAGAAGACCCCCCAAGCAAAGGGGATTTCGCAAGGGAGTTGTCAGACTCCAAAACCAGTCAACCCGAAGCACATGTCTCTGATGTCTTCAACTAGTAACATCAGGGCACACAATCTAAGATTCTGCAGTGAACATAAATGGCTCCACAAGGACCCCCTCCCCCCACACAAAGTGCGAAAAGGAGCTTTGACTTTGTCTCCCCGGGAACAAAAACAGGGGGGCCGTTTGCTTCTCCGGGATCGTGTTTCGCTCCACACATTGATAGCAAGAGAGGCTTGATCATCCGTTCGACAACAACCCCCGCTCCGCAATGCCGTGCCCGCATGTGGAGACTTTTTGAACCACACCCCCCCCTCCGGCCCCCTGCGGGGCAGGGGTTGCGGCTGGTTTCCATCTCCAACGTGTTTGGACATTCCCCGAGATCGCTCTCCTCAATACCCAGGAGCCAACGCATGTCAGGGAGGGGTCCTGGGACCTCACCTTGGCCACTGCGACTCTGGTGGTGTGTCGATGAGACCATTTTTGGCACTATAACTACCCTCATGGAGGCTGGCCCAGCCGAAATGCCACGGCCGAATCCAAAATGGAAAAATGACAAGGCCAACTGGCAGGCGTTTCAGAAAGCCTTGGCCAGCTGTCTGAGAAAACAATGGACCCCACACAAAGTGAAAGTGGAAGTGCTTGAAGCCAGACTTGTAAATGCCATTGATTGAGGCAGCCTCACTAACCTACCTAAAACTCGGCCTGGGACCAGGATTTACAAAGACCCTGGTACTTTAACGACGAGATCAGGAGGTCAACTACAGGGTAAACATGTGTCGAAGACATTTCCAAGGCAAAGAAACCCCCACAACCTAGCCCTCCTAAGGGAGGCTATCAGGGGTGCCAAGGAAAATGCCAACAAGAGTCAGCAGGAAAAGTTTGGGTGGAATGGTGCGAGTCCCTTTGACCACCCCTACCACTCCCTTTTTGAGCTATGGCAACGGGTCAAGCGAGCTACAGCCGCTCAGCCCCAAGATGCACACACCATGACCCCCAGTCAAGGTGAACAGACTAGCGTACGAGTTTTCTGCGGAACAAGTAGCAACAGCCTGCCAGCCGAACTGAGGCAAGACAAGAACGCCTACAACCAGATAGACTTGCTCATATCAGAGAAAGGGCAGCCGAACCCGATAACTCAGACGTTATTTTTTCTCTGAGGGAACCAAAAAATGCCCATACAGTCAGTTGTAACCCAGCTCTAGGTTCTGTTGGGATCTCGTATGCCATCATTTCCCACCTAGGACTGGCAGGTGAGCTTGCATTCCTGCAACTCATCAACAAGTCCTGGGAAACTTCCCTCTACCCCAGCCATCCTAGTTCCCATTTCCGAAACCAAAGGAGCAGGGAAGTACCGCCCCATCTCTCTCCTCAGCTGTCTGTGTAAGACGGCCGAGAGAATGGTACAAAACCCAACTCCAAGGGAAAAATTTGGCCCCCCACCCCTTTCATGGGTTCAGAGGGGTATGAACACGCCCCAAAAGCATAGCACTGTCACTTCTTGGTAGTATTCCCAGGCCTGAAGAAGGCTTTTGATTAGCAAGTTCTTTTTGCTATTCAGGAAAGTCTGATCCAGAAGAGAATCAGAGGAAAGCTCCTGGCTTGGATAGGTGAATATTTCAGGAACAAACAGCCAAAGTCAGATTCCAAGGTCATCTACCACAGTACAAGCCACTAGAAAAAGGAAACCCTCAGTGTGGGGGCCTCAGTCAACCCTTTTCAACACTCTAATGTTTTTGTATCCTCAACTACAGCTCCCAGTGGGGTGCAAGATCATCTAAGCAGACGACCTTGCAATCATCTCCACTGAGCACACTGCCTAAGTAAAGCCCCCTTGCTGTGTGTGCTTTTGTGTGTAGTACTATACATATTGGCTGGAATTCCTTTTCCACATAGTTTATGATAAAAAAATCACCATTATAATATCAATAGAAAAAAATAAGAAAAATTTCCGTGCCCTACTATCTATCACAGCCTAATATTTGAGTCCGCTAAGTGCCTCAAATGCCGAAAGTGATTAGAACCAAGCAGTTGTGACCATGGACGGAAGCAAAGAAAATTCGGTTGTTTCGCTATATAAAGGTTTGTTTTTTACCCTGGGGTTCCAGGGAGCAGATCCCCCTGGATGGGAAAAAAATTTGTATTTTTTTAAAAGCTTTTGAAATGATTAGGTCTTAATTTTTTGTAACATCCAAAGGGAAAAGGAAAAAAAAATTACAAGTAAATAGCAAAGTTCGAGGAACAAGATTAAAATTTAAAATTTTTACAAAACCCTAACCCCCTTTCTCCATTTCCCCAGGGGCCTTGAAACATTATCTTCGACCATATGATTATACATATGGCTCACATCAGAGCCTGAACCTTTCCCTTTCGAAACGCATTTTTACATTTTTGAGCGTGTCTGCAACAAACTGTTGTTGTTTCGGGGGAGTATAAATTTTTGACGCTTTGCAAAAAAATTAGTTTTTGCCACTGTTTGTGCAAAGGAGTGAGTGCAATAGTTATCTTTCACATTTTTTAAAAAATATGGTAATAGCGTTAAAAAAATAAATTAAATAAGTTCAAGAAAACAAAAAAGAAAAAAAATACAAAGAAAACACATGAAAATTAAGCACCCATCGTTTCACAAATTAAAAAATGTTTTTTTTGTTATCTCTTTCCCCCCGTTTTTAAAAAAATGCCGTCTTAAAAGCACAATATTTAAAACATCTTGCTTTTCATTTCTTGAAGAGTGACAAATTTTTGCCTTTAAAAAAACTGCAATCCAAGACGTTACGTTTTTGGTAGACATTTCCTCAATGCCCTAAAAACCACGGGGTCGCCCCCAACCTTCACGAAAAATCAAACCTCGTCATTAAACAAAAGTTTCATCCTATTTCCATCGCTCTCATAAGTGCCCGGGTGACTCGTTAAATCGCTGAATTATTTTTAAATTTTTAAAATGCAATTTTCACATTTTTATCATGCTGTTGCTCGCAGGGGTTTCTTTATTTAAATTTCCCTTTTATTTTAAGGGTCCTTTTTTTCTTGATCTTTTTCCTTTCGCTTTCTGAAATTTCCCGCTTATCAAGGGGCTAATAGTCTTTTTTTAAGAATGTAATTTTTTTACAGTGAGGTCAACTGTTTTATTATAATATATAAATATATATTATAAAATTTTATATTTTAATTATATATAATATATATATATATGGTGAATACCCCTTACTTCCGGTTTTTAAAAACGACGATATAAAGGGCCTTTTTTTTTTTTTATCAACACCTTTTTAAAAAAAGGAAACCTAATTCCTTTCCACTTTTGTCTGTTAACTTATAATACAAACTTACGCAAGACTGCCAAAATAAATGTTTTATAAATAATTCAGCGTATTTATACCCCTTTTT
>NW_023648304.1:2500-6877 GCF_015228065.2 Penaeus monodon | reverse complement strand
TATACTGGTTATAAATTATATAAAATCATACTGGTAAAAAAATTAGAATAATAATATAAAAGTTTTTTTAAAAATAATAAGTATTATATATAAAATACATATATATACACACAACCACAAACACTTGTGTGTATTATATATATTTTTTCTATGCATAACATGTATATTATATATATATATTTATATATATATATATATATATATATATATATATAATAGATATATATATATATATTTTATATACATACATATACATACATATATGTATATGTGTATGTACAATAATAATATATATATATAGATATAATATATATATAATATATAGATATATAAAATATATTATTATATAATATATATATTATATATATATATATATACACGCCTTTTCATACTTTTACGTCAACATGAATGTGGGCCGTTAGAAAAGTTTTGATTTGAATTCTTTTGTGGCATTTTTCCTTTTCACGTTAGTGTGTGTAAATTAATATGCATGTATGTGTAGATGTATGTATGTATGTATATACTTATACATACATAAATACACAATATATATGTACGTATGTGTTGGGATGTGTGTGGTGTGGGGTGTATATAAAATTTATATATATATATTTTATATATATATAATTATATATATATATATAAAGTATGGTGGTATATTTGTGTGTTTATGGGGCATGCTTGAGTGCATTTTTGTATGTGCAAAACATAACATCCATGCGTACGTGTCTGACGCACCTCCCCCCCCCCCACGCCTGGAGCCACATAAGCGCCTGCAACAACGCTGAAAAACAGTTTATCGGTATGAGAAGCTAAACATCTGCGCGAGAAACGCTTGAGAGAGAACATATTTCAAAACGGGAAGAAAAGCAATTGAAAAAGAAAAAAAGAAAGAAAAAAAACACTAACCACTGTGAAGATGAACCACTCACCAGGTGTCCGGAACATCCCCCCCCCCCTCTTACTCCCCAACACGATTTGCCAGCGCTCTTTTCACGCTACACAGAACGACGGAAGAACGAGACCAAACGAGCAGTCACAGCCACACGAGCAAGACAAGAAGGGTTTCGTCGCCCTAGAAAAAGAAAAGAAAAATGAGAGGGGAACGCCACACGCGGAAACCATTGCAAGGTCCTGGACGCCCCAGGTACTCTAATAAAACAAGTCGTCATCCTGAAACTAATCTAAACGACACTGAATATTTTTAATTGTTATCATTATTATTATTATTATTTATCATTTATTATTATTATTATTATTTTTATTATTATTATTATTATATTATTATTATCAGTAGTAGTAGTAGTAGTGTTATTATTATTATCGAAAAGTTTCTTCAGATTTGCTACTTAACATCAAACACCGGGTCACTACCAGCGACCTAGGGATGATTGAATTTTGAGGAAATGGAACACCAACAGAAACATGCACACAACTTCCGCAGAAAAAACCACAAACTAAAACATCGTCAAGTCAACTCACAAACACAAAAATATATTAGATTGATAGGGCTCTTTGAGAACATGTGTTGTGCTGTCCAAACTATTTTTCGGACTTCCCCCGATTTTCGATTTTCCGGTATTTGTTAAGAAACTTATCAGTACCTTCTTTATAAGTCTTTGATTATTGATTTTTCAAAATCTGTCATTTTCTGCTACGAACAATATGTTTCTAACATTGGCTTGCTTGTTTGGGCAAGCATTTACGTTTTCTCACTTTAAATTTTCCCTTAAACACCATTATAGGGTCATCAGTATTATTCGTTTCGGGTTTTTTCGAGTCCCATAGAAAAAGCAGAAACATTACCTCAGTACACTCTTCCCTGTCCATTAGGTCTTGTTTTTTTGATTGTTGTACTAGAGGGTTGAACCGCAGGGCCAGGGGTGGGAGCTATCCCTCCTGGTGACTGGCGGATTTTGGACTAATGGAAGAGGTGACTCAGTAGCGAGTCTTGCCCGGGGGACGCCCCCCTTGTTGACCCCGCGCGACGGGCGATGCGACATAATTTATTGTTTTTTCAAGAAGTAGTAAGCATTTTAGCCTTGCTGCACAATATTATTATTATTATTATTATTATTATTATTATTTTTTATTTTTTAATGTGTCAAGTGTAAAGGCATTTGAAACGAAAAACGATATAAAATTATTATTCTATTTTTCACAGAAACAGTTCGGGTCAAAGAAATCCAGAATTATTCAGACTTTTATTTTTCCCTAAACAAAAAAAAAGTATTCCCAGACAAGAGAGAGCAAATTACACAATTCTGCAATACAGAATACATCAGTGCACAGTCTCTTCTTGGTCCTTTGAAGAATTGGAAATGAATACTCTGCCGAGAAATATTGATGTCCTTTGCTTTAGTGAAACGGGCTTCACCAAGGAATGTCTAGTAGTTTCGTTAATATTCACTTTTCATGTTCGTAGATAGAAGCAGGACGAGTTGGAGGTTTTGTATATATGAAAGAGTTACCTTTAAATAAAAATAAAAATTTCATCACAGCTATAGATATATATATAAATATATATTATATATATATATAATATATATTATATATAATATATATTATATATACAGCTAGAGAGAAAATCTGGGTAACTGTATAAAGCAGTAATCTTCTCATTATTCGTGCAACCCATAGACATCTTCAGGGCCACCGCAGAATCATGTGATTTTTTATACAGAGAAATGCCAAGGAATTGAAGACCTCTTCTTCATCTTGGTAATTTAAATTACGATCCAAAAATGATACAAAACTGACTGGGACTGAATTGAAACAGATTATAAACTAACCTCCAGTTGTCACAGAAAAGCATATTAGATGACATAACATCAAACAGTTTTGGGATCTCTTAACACTTAGATCCCCACTCTATCAAAGTACCTTTTACTACTAACCAGTCCACTCTCAGATAATTAAATTCTCAACGAGTGTTTCAAGTTTAACAAAGATGCTACCTCTCCTGCAAGATCAAAGCTTATATTCACAAAGATCTCAAAATGAAAAAGATCTGGCATTCCGTTCATGGTTGAATATAACTAACTAATCTATCAACGATCTATCGACTAATGCAAACAGTTTTCTTCTTCAATATGTCGATGACTCGGTTCCTTCAGGCTGCCATGTTAACAATGTAAGTAAATTGCTAAGAAAAAACTCAACAGAAACTTACAGAACAAGGAGATATATTGATAACACTGGCCTCAAATTAAATCCTCATAAACCAAAATGTTTTTATAAGCGGCCGTCAAACCATTGTCCAAATCCCTCAAACACAGTGGTAGAATTTGAAGGTGCCATGTAAAACTTATCACGGGGTCATTAAAAAATCTGTGAGTACATAGACAGATACGTATATGACTTTTCAGGGCACACGTAACAATATTTACAGAAAGGTAATTGATACGCAAAGATACCCAAATTACATTGAAATAATAATCTCTACTGAAACAAGACTTTCCCGATGCACACAAAACCTTACTTCAGCATTATTAAATTTCTTTTCCTAATGGGGTCAACCAACAAAACCAAAATAAAAAAAGCAAGAATAGAACAGGTAATATAAAAAATATAAATTTAAAAAACCCCTCTATACAAGCAAACTAAAATTGATATAAGATCAACAAAAATGTCAATATGACACGTGTATACTCATTTATAAATTCACACAGGCTGATTGCCAGGTGCTCAAACAAAACAGGTCAAATTCTCTACAAGTCAAAAGTTCGTATACGGAAAAAGGGTCAAGACAAGCAAGCTAATACGTGGACAGCCTTCATTTCAGCTGTCAAAAAAATCTCTTACGACACTAGAAGTGACGCTAATCTCACTCGCGACACTACCCGACCGGGGGCGACAGCAACGGTGCCAATGTTTCTAACGCTGTGAAAAAGGTCTGACTCCACCTAGGAATCGTGCTTAAGTTGAGAATCTGATTTTATTTTTACATTATGTTAGATTATCCCAAACACTATTTTACTGATATTACATTTGGAAATAGCACTATACAAGTTAGTTATCAACATCATAAAATTTCAAATAAAACGATGGAGAACTACCGAAATCAATTGAAAAAAGCGCAGGCCCTAAAACGCTCCCATCATACTTTTTCCTTCGTCTTCGTTTCGAACGTCACCACTTCTTTAAATTTTTTGAACATGTCACTTTTTATTAATTATTAATTGCATTTAAAGAATACATGAGTTTACGCCTTTACAATCAGTTATATGAACACAAGAAGTAAACATGTAGGACAATATGAATTTTCGTAATATTCTTGGACAAATTTAAATTTAAACACATTCTGTAAACAAAACATGAAGATACCTCCCTGTCTGAGATACTTCCCGTATCTCATTCGTCAAAAAACACTTTTGG
>NW_023648303.1:0-6878 GCF_015228065.2 Penaeus monodon | reverse complement strand
CTATCTATAATTCAGGTAGCTTGCAACGGCACGAATCTTTCAACGTGATAGAGGCTGGGTCCCTACAAACTAAACATTATATCAAGTTTAAATGAGTCTTTTGCCACTCCAGCACAAGCCCATCTCACCATGTCTTATCTACAAGCTAAGGAGCAGATGCGATTGGCGCCTTGTAGATGGAGTGATTGAAACCTACCCTGAGATCTTTGGGTTTTTCTGACAGGGAGAATGAGTAATCTGTTGAGCCTTAGCATCAACATAGCGAATATTCGGAGTTGTGAATGCGAAAACGAATGTTCGGTCCATCTCTAGTCTAGCACCTGTACCTGAGCGCACTTCGGATGGAAGGGGGAAAAGGGGTGACCTGCAGGCTTTCCGGATGCCTCGGCGCAAGGGCTTGGGAAAATGAGCTCTAGACAGAAAATGTGGATAAAACTCGAGGCAGGCCTGACAGGGCTTTTAATCAAGTCACCTCCGTGGCTCTACTAGAAAAAAATCTGGAGATGCTACGGGTTCCTGATATTATGTGTAGTTATATACATAGATACATACATATATATACATATACACATGCATACATTCATATTTATATTTATATATACACATACATATGTGTGCTCTTTCTCTCCCTCTCCTCTCCCCCTCCTCCCTCTCTCTCTCTCTCTCTCTCTCTCTCTAATATTATATATATATATATATATATATTATATATATATATATATATAATATATAATATATATATAATATATATATATATTATATAAAAATTTATATATATATATATATTATATATTATATATATATATATTATAGAGAGAGAGAGAAAAGAAAAGAGAGGGAAGAGAAAGAGAGGGGAGAGTTTAAGTTTTTGTTTGGTTTGGATTCCATTTGATACAATGGATATTCTTGGTGTGACATACTGTCTGCTTGATTTTGCTCACGTGTGTCGCTGTGCTGACTCGGCTAAAACCGATTTCCTTGCCCGCCGTGGTGCCCAGCCCCCAGCAGTGACCTCCAGGCGACAGTGGCAACTTCTCGCGCCTGGGCGGGGCGGAACCACCGACCCTCGGATGAGGGGGCCGACACGTTACCACTGTGCTAGCCCCGGGGGCTAACCTGACCGAACCTGGATCTGGCCCCCGTCCTGCCAGAACAAGAAACCAGAAAACAATGTGTGTTGCTATCTGCAGGCATTACACACGCACGGCATCATTCCCGTCTCCTAGGTCCCTGGGATGCCACACACATGTGAAGAGATAAACCCCCCTCGGGGAGGTCAGAAAATGTGCCCCACTTACTGGATAAGCACATGGAACCATTTAGTCATCCCCTTTGCAGAGAAACCCTTTTGCAGGGAGGATAGCAGGTTAACCCCAAGGGTGAGTCACCAAAAATGGTAGTACAAGCTTCAGCACCACGAAATGTGGTTCCTGTTGCGGGAACTATGTATGCTTACTTTAATAACTGTGGTCAGAAAAATAGAAAAAAACCCAACATAGTAATGTCCCCCGTAGGGTGTGTGAATTTGATTGTGAAACTGTATTTCACCCTGCACTAATTAAAGTTGTTTTATTCATTTATTAAAACTATATTGTTTACGCCGGCCGCCTCGTCTCTCTGCCACCAACACAAGGCAGGCTAGGCAGACGGCGTGCTATCCACAGGGTCGTGAACACTGAACAGCTCCAAGAGGCACTGAGCACCACAGCGCCCCAGAACACCACTAGGGGAAACGCCAAGTGGCGAGGCAGGGCACAAAATAAACACAGAATTGTTTTCCTTTATTTACACAAGTTATTACCCGTACACTTTCTATAGGGACAATACAGGGGGGAAACCAACATGTCACACAGCACAATACAGCTTATAACAGGGCAACACAAAGTATATATCAGGTCAAAGGGCACACACAATGTCTTCACAGGAGCAGCACCCAACTGGTCTCTTGGCTTGTTCCTCCCTCCTACGCTCACAGCCAGCTGCGTCATGTTTGCCCAGGTCCCTCATGTTAACACATGCCCAGGTCATCCTTTTCATGTTAAAAACATGTTTCGCACAGAGACAAAGACCCACTGGCGTAGCACTACCCCCCCCTATCAAGCAGACGACCCGTCTGCTCTGACATACCTAAACCTGAAACAAACTACAGAAAATTTAAATAATTCAGTTCTCAGAAAAAACAAAATCTTCGCTCTCGCTGGGGTGCTCTGGAGGAGGTGTGGGCGGCGGTAGATTGGCAGTGGCACCCAAGGGGTACTCCTGTCCCAAGACCTGGCTCATGGTCACCACAGACGTCTGCTGCATCGCCCTCACCGTCCAAATGCTCGTCCTCCATCTCGGTCACGTCTGCCACGTCCTCATCGCCCATACTGGGGGTAACGTCATCTTCTTTTTCACCATGGCCCCAGGAGTAGCTTCCTGGCCCATGGTAACGCCACAGCCGGTGCGCCAAGTCCTCAAGGAAGTCGGGAAATCCCCCACCCACCAACTCCTCGCTCCCCGACAACTCTTTGGACGCCCCTTTTCTCAAAAGTGCCAGCTTTGCATCCGGGCACCTTCTGGGCCTTACGAGAATTTATCCCAAACACTAAAACTAACCCCCCCCCGCCCAAAAAGCTCCGCCCAACCGCTACCCCATCACCACTCGGGTTTTTTAAATGGCCCACAAAGCCCTCTACTCCCACTCATCTTGACGTCGACACCATTCTAGACTTGCCCTGGGGCAAGGTGCAGTCGTTCAGCCGACTACCTCTGCAAAACCAAACCCTTTTGGAAGAAAGGGGCCCCAAATTTTTCACCGGCACCCTCCCACTTCCGCCCAAGGGTCGACCACGCAAGCATGCTCGCCCCAGATGGGCCAATACACCGGCAGCCGCTGCACGTGGACCCGCCAATACGACCTCCACTGGCCCCTTGAGCTGCCCCCAATCCCCCCGTGCACCACAGTCTCTGTGGTGCTCCCTGGAAAGTCGCATAGTGGCAACTCAGGCCGCCTTGGGTTTTCTCCCCCCAGTGTCCCATGTCAGGGGGCATGGCCCCCCATCTTGGCCCTCCACTTATCGTGGGGCCCCCGGGAACAAAGGACGGCTGGGTTTCCCCCCCTTCCCCAGCCTGTCCGAGTTTTCCCCTCCTCCCCCTTCCCTTTACCCTTTAGGACATGACTCGGTGGGCCCATACCTTCCCAGTCCTTGCGCACGCGGGAAAGGGCATCGAATCCCCCGGGTTGAGAGGACTTTTCTTCTTTCCCTCTGACCTGACTATGTCTTGCCCTACCTCCCGCACCCCCAACCAAGCCGGGAAAGTGCTTGGGCTCACCTTCCTAAATGTCCCTTTCTCCATTTTAGCCTTCGGGGCCCCGGGGGGCCGGGGGGTAGCGTGGCCCTAGGCCACGGGTTTTGCTTCAGGAAGCCTCGAACCCCAAGCCCCTCGCCCGCCCCCGCAGGTCCTGGGGGGGGCCCTGCTTACAAAATTTTTCAGCGCTGGTCCTGAAAAGCGTGAACAAAAAAATGCGGGCCAGACCAAATCTTTCTCCGCACCCGGGGGGAACGACCCCCTTACCATGCCTCCACATCCTGTTCCAGTGGGATAGTGTCTCGCCACGCTCACCCCCCAAACGGAAGCCGCTTGCGCGGTGGGGGCTTGAGTCCCAATGATCTGTGACTGGCCCAAAGGGCTCCCATACTGGAGGGGTCCCGGGGGGGGTAGACAAAATGGCTTCCTGGTGCACCAAGGCCCTAGAAGGGGATGGTGTACCCCCCCTGGTTTCATTCCATTTTGGGCCCGGGGAAAACTCTCCCACGTTGTTTGCCGTGTGTGCATCCCGTATTCCCGGGAGCGGGAGTCCTGGAGGTTGAGCGATGCTGCACGCTCCCCTCAGCTACAAAACACCTCTTTGGCCCCTTATTCGGGTTAAGGGGGGTTGATAAAGGGCCCGGTCAAGTAAATCGCTGTCAAATATGGCTAGGGCAAGCAGGCCTATTCATGGGTGGGGCAAAGGTCCCCGCGACTGCCTTTTAGTATGTAAAAAGGGCTGCGTTTTTCCTCTTCCCCCGGGCTTTTGGAGATTTTGAACCCCAACTATGTTTCCCCCCTCGGGGGGCTCCTGGTGGGGGGGGGTGAAAATGAAAAATTCAAATGTATGAGTAATACAAATTACAAAGACCAGCTCCTCCCCGACGACCTGCGCAATCCCTCGACCATTCTCTTGGGAAAAACCACTTGTCCCTTTGGACCTTTCCAGCTTCCAAAGGGCAAGAATGGGAAACGTAATGGTTCCCCGGCTCCCAAACCGGGAAGAAAGGGGAAAAGTCCTCCCCAAACCACTAAGGAGATCTTACCTGTAAATATGAAAGCTTTCATATATAATAACCCGGTAAAGACCCTTTTGGGTTCATCGGGTATTTATATTTTTTTAGGTTTATAGAAAAAAAGTTGAAGTATGTCACGGGTTTTCCCCCCCGCATCACCCCCCCAAGATGGTACCTGATAGTTGAGGTTTCTCCCCAGACAGAGTGACGTTGCGTGCGATATGCAACTTCCTGGGGCTAAGTTTCATGCTCTCCTCATAAAAACCCCATCATTGTAAAAGGGAAATTTTTTTTTCCCGAAAACCTATAGGGATTCTGAGGAGAAACTGTTAGAGGAACTAGAGAATTTAATGTAGTGGCATAAAACTTTTTGGGAAAAAGTTGATGGGTTTTGGAAAAAGTCGACACCACTCTTCTTTTAACTTTAAAACATTATCCTTCCCAAAACAGTTAAGTTTTCATGGTACCCCTCAAAGGGAAAAACCATATTGCCCAACCCCATGCGTGCTTCCACTGCCAGGGTTATGGGCATGGAGCCACTCTTGCCATTTAAAAAAAATGGAAAACCAAGAGTATTGTAATTGGTACAACAGTCATCAAGGGGAAGACAAAATGCCGGTCCAAAATTTGGTTTCCCCTGCAAAAACTCGAAGCTTTTCAAACAATGTAAAAGGTACAGATTTGAAAAGGAATATTGGTAATAGGGCAAAGAGAAAATTTGTTTTCCGAGGGAAAGGACGTGCCCATGTGCGTTTGCACAGCCCGGTAGGTCCTTTGCTTTGGTTTTTTTCCCCCAACCCTTTTCCCTCCAAAAGCTTTTACAAAACAACTCTGCCACTTTTTCTAAACTCATCCCAAATTGCTGACCTGCCTCTGGTGAGTTTTCCCCAAAAGGAGTAAGAGTGGGGGGCTATTGAGGAACTCCCCCTCCCCAAAAAAAGGTCTTTGACCCTCAGGGAAGGGTCAGGGGCCCCAACGGTGACAGCTCCAGCTCACCACATCCCAGGGCCTCTGCTGCTAGGCAGAATGCCCTGAAGTAAAAGGGTCAGGCCCCCTTTTCCCGGGAAAGGAATCCTGAACCTTTCCAAAGACTCCACGCCACAACATCCAGGGGCCCCTGCTGCTAGACGATACCCCTGAAGCAAAGGCTCGGTCCCTCCTTTTCTAGGAAAGAAATCCCCAAACCCGTCCAAGGGGAAACCTGTGGAAATATTTTCCCAGTAAAAACCATTAAAAAAGGGACTCCCCCGGATCCTGGAAGGGGGCAGCTGTGGGGCTCAGTGCCTCTTTGGGGCTGTTCGTGTTCACGACCCCCTTTGGGTAGATGCCGTCTGCCCCACCTACCTTGTGTTGGTGGTAGAGAACGAGGCGCCGGGGGAACAAATGGTGCCGGATGGGATTTGTGTTTTTTATCAGTGAGACGCGCCTTTTTTTCTTTTGTCCCAAGTGGGGCACCCTGAGAGAGAGAGGCTATGTGAGGCAGGCCGAGTGAGGTGAAGCCGGGGAATGGCCTGACAGCATCTGGCGGTTGAGGGGGGAAATGGCACAAAGGGCAGAAGAGGAGGCACAGAGGGCACACGAGTAGGGGCACCATCTCGTAGATGCAGGGAAGGGAAAGGGGAAAGGAACAGTTTGCCCACTTTTTGAGGTGCCAGAGCAAACTTGCCGTGAAGATGGAAAAAACGGGAGTACCCGACAAGGGCCGCAACATGTAGAGTGACCTATGGAGGAGGTGCAGCTCTAAAAGGGGGAGGTTCGGGGCCCGAGGGGGGGGTGAAGGAGGAAGGCAGCGTCAGAGGGGAGTAACGTTTTCAAGCAGAGAAAGGGAGACGGGTTCTGGCAACGATCCAGAGTGTCGATTTTCTGGGGTTTGCTTGGGTCCGTGGCAGGAAACCCCCGGGGCCCCGCGGCGTTCGCAGCCAGTGGGCGCTCGAAGGATGGGGACCCCTCGGAAAGCCCCTTGGGTATAGGGGCGGGGAAAATCGGGCCCGGGGCAAACCCCCCCGTTTTCCTCCTCCCCCCCTTCCTCCTGCCAGGGGTTTAGTTCACGGCACGCGTTCTCCCCCCGCAGCCCCCCGGCCTCCAGAATTCTGTAAAAGGGAAACCACTAGAGACGGAAAGGGGCCCGGGGGGCATATGTTGCCAATTTGAAATGCGGCATCTCCCAGGGGGGGAGCCAGGAAGAAAAGGCCCCCGCAGCTGGTAACAGCGCTAAGGGGGCCCCGCGGTGGAAGTGTTTGGGGAAACTGCCGCCATCCCAACTCCTCTTCACCCCGTGGCAAGGCTTTGAAACGCCTTTCGGGCACCACCACCAGGCCGGTAATCGGGCCCACTTGAAGAAGCGCTCGGAGCGGGCGATTTATTTTATTGATTTTTTAAAATTATCTGCCCGTCAACAGCTAAGGTCTTTCGCGAATACCTTTTTTAAAAAAAAATATTAAAAGTTTAAAACTTTACAAATCTATCATAATTCTTATAATAACAATAAACAAATTAAAATCAAAGCATAAATTTTTTAGTCTAAGGCATAAAAATTTTTGCATAAAAACCCTTTTTTTTATTTTTGCTAAA
>NW_023648302.1:5000-6878 GCF_015228065.2 Penaeus monodon | reverse complement strand
TTTTAAGTTTCAAAACCACCACCGCCCTCCAAACCCACACATCCTATGCTGTGCCACTTTTGAAACAACTCTATTCTTCTCCCTCCCTCATGAATCGCATACATATTCTTCATCTAATCTAACTACCTTATCATACCCGACCCTAACCCTTTCACTCACCAATTCCTTTGCCCAGCTTAGACAACTAATCACTAACTCAACCACCCTTCCCTAACATTAACTATAGTGCTACATGACCTTAGATGTCTAGCACATTTATCTTGCTTTTAACCATTAACCATTCTTCTTCAACCCCTTCTTCTGTTCACTTATCCTAGTTGTTAATTCATTTTTACCCTTATCGCCACATTACTTTATCACAATGCTATACTTGGGTCTGTGCCCTCACCCCCCCCCCCATTGTTGTATATTGAATACAATGTGAATGACCCTAGATGCTGATGTGGCAAAAAATGAATAAATAAAATATATATTGCTGTTTTATATTTGTAGAAAAAAGTAACACGGGTTCTCTCTTGAGAAAGCTGTGTTTATGGTACATGAAGGAAGTCTCTTGAATATTTCAGGAGTAACCATGGATTAATAATTGGATTAGTAGAGTACAATGAAGAATTTTCCAAAACATGTATGTTGAACACCCTCTCTGACTGAAAAAATTGTAGTAAGCTTATGTATTTTGATTTGGTAGACCATAATGACTATTGAAGATTTTATGAAAAAGTAACTTCCATTTCCTTCAACCCTGCATACAGTGAAGAGATGTAACTTGTTTCGAGGATATGAAAATTGCTTGGTACTTATTATAAATTTATTTACTTTCTTCTCTTGTATGTTTCCATTATTTGATGTACTGTGCAACAAGTTTAACAATTATAATTTCAAATATCTCCAAAGAAATATTACTTAGAAGTGTCTGAGATCCTAATTCCATATTACAAAATAAAAACTGACATCAAAGTATATATTAAAAAAAAATCATACAGAACATGAATAACACTATCATATGCCAATTTTCTGGTTGAAAAAGTATCTAACACATTCTGTAATGAACTATATTGCACATGTCAAGTTTTTTTTATCATATCATTTCCATTTTCGTATTTTCTATTTTTTTTTAAGCCCTATCAATAAGGCAGCAAGAACAGCAGTTCTTGCTGCCATGGCTGAATATATATAAAGTCAACGACAACTGTTTTGTTTTCTGTTTACAAAAAAAAAAAAAAAAAAAAATATATATATATACCTTAAGTAAAATAACGCTATCTGCCCTCAACTATTTGTTAATTCTTGTCTATAGAGATGTTCTTAATCTTTGGAGCCCTCAGACTGTTTTCTTTCAACAAACCCCTTGTACGTATGCTGTCTATTCTAACCTTACAGAAATTAGCTTCCGATAATCGGCATCATGCAATCAGTAGAAATCGGGTACACAGTCAAAATAAATCACATGAACTGCTTTCATGTTTGACAAAGTATAAATGTATTTATGTTTATTATTAGCTGATATAGAAGACAACATTGATGCGCAAGAATGGTAATGTAAAGTCAGTATATAATAGCGATAAAACTGGTTATCAGAATGTGTGGCTCCATCACAGACATTTCAAACTCATTTCGGAGATTATCATATTTCTTCACGTCATCTCGGATATTTTATCACATAATAAAAAATATCATCTTGGACATTTACATGACGATGTCCCACGATACCAAATCTCAAATATAGCATTGGGAGCATGTTAGTCATGTAATGCCAACGTATATGATTCACCCAGGATATTATACGTCTCTGTTGACATCAGTTGAAATTAAGCCACTGTCAAAAACATCATCAGGATTAATAATTTCGTCATGGTTGTCATTAGGACCTACAACATC
>NW_023648301.1:0-6879 GCF_015228065.2 Penaeus monodon | reverse complement strand
TCTTTAAAATTTTAAACTATTATCATTAAGACAAATCACTACCCTTATAATAATTTTATCAAAATTTCATTATTATCTTTCCCCCAAAATAGAAATGTATTAGTATCAGTATCAGTATATTTGCAGCATTAGTGCAGCATTTTTTTAATATTACCTAATTATAAACCATTAGTATTATTTTTTCATTATTATCTTTTACTTATCGTTTTTTAAATTTTATTTACATTACCCCTTTCAAAACTCTAAACCCCTTTTCAAATATCCTTTAAAAATCGTATACACACTCAAAATTTAAGGGGGGTTTATTTAGGACGCAGTTGACCCTCTAATTGGTTGCCCTTGTGAAATTGATTCATTTTTTGGCTTCTATTTTTTCCTTAAAAATGAACAAAAAAATTAATTTTTAAAAAACTTAATGCATTTTACAACAGCATGGCTATTTTTCAATAATGAAATGAAGGGCGAAATACCCACCAGGTCTATCAAATCAATTGACTAAAAATAAAATGATAACAAAACAAAAAGGTTTCCCCTGGCGGGCTTAGCAACACTGGAGTTTCTATAGGGGCCAGTCCCAAATGAAAATGGTAGGGGCAGTCGAAAATGCATTTTTTGTGGATAAAAAAAAAAAAACATAAAATAAAAAATAAAAAAGGAACAAAAACCCCCAAATTCCCAGGGAAACAGCATTCCCAAAAAAGGCGCAGCAACAACAAAACCAAAAATAAAATGGTAAATTCCTTTCTGCTTTTTAACAGCCCCGGGTTATAAATCCCCCAACAGTCGCGAGGGGGGCCGGGCCCCCCATAAGCCTGGGGAGGTTGCCGAGGGGTAAAAAAAACCCCCCTTTCCCCACCAAGCCTACAAGTCGGGCCCATTATTTGAGTGCCCGCGACAGGGGCACATGTGGCGGGGGTAAAAGGGCGGGTTGGGGGGGGAACACACTGGGGACGCGGGTTTTTTTGGGGGCTGCTTCTGGGAATGTGGGTTTCATGTGTGTGGAAAGTGGGGAAAGGGGGATAGTGGGGTTTGGGGAAAGGGGGGAGGGGGGGGAAAAAGACTAAGAGGGGTGGGAGGAAAGGGGGGGAAGCTGGGGGGGGGTGGAGAAGGGGGGGGAGAGTAAGGGAGGAAAAAAGGGGGGAAGGGAGTGTGGAGGTTAGGAGACAGGGGGATAGGGTGTTTAAAAGTTTGGGGGGTGGGTGGACTAGGTGGGGCGGGGGGGGGGGGTTGGGGGGGAGGGAAAAAACTGTGGAGTCTAAAGGAAAAGGAAAAAGGGGGGGGGGGGTTAGTGCTAGGGTTGGAGGGGGGAAGGGTGTGCAGAGCTAGGATGGCCCTCCCCCTCCTAGTTCCCGCACAGCCCCCGTAGTTTAGTATTAAGGAAAGAAGGGCTACAGAGAGGGGGAAAAGTGTTAAGAATTAGGATGAATGTGACAATTATGATGGTCATACTAAATAAAAAAGCTTATTATCACGATCATAAAAAGAGGGGGAAAATAATAAAATATATATATATTATATATATATATTTTAAAATATTATATAATATATTAAAATATATATATTAAAATAATAACAACTCCAACATACATACATAAAAATAAATAAAAATTTTAAAAAATTTAAATAACTTATTAAATTTTAATAAAAAAAAAAATTAATTAAAATAAAAAATTTTTAAATATAATACATCTTAAAAATTATTAAAAAAAAAAAAAATTATTTAGGGTTGGGGGGGGGGGTGTGGGGGTGGTTGGTTTGTTTGGTCGTTGTTTGGTTTTTGGGGGGTTTTTGGGGAATTTAAAATTTTAAAAATAATTAAAATTATATTATTAATTTTTAAAATTTATTATAATATAAAAATATAATATAATTTTTTTAAAATAAAATATAAATTACAAAATATAATAAAATATTTAATACATAAATTTTAAAATAATTATAATAATTTACAATATTTAAAATATTTTTAAATATAATTATTAATATATAATTTAAATTATAATTATAATATATATTTTTTATATATATATAATATATATATAAAATTATATATTATATATATATATAATTAAATTTATAAAATAAATAAAAAAATAATATTTAAAATTTAATATATTAATAATATATAAAATAAAATATAAAAATTATAATTAAAAATATATAATATTTTAAATAATATTATTTTATTTATATATATATATATTTTTAATAATATATATATATATAAAATTTTAATATTTTTTTTTTTTTTTTTTTTTTTTTTTTTATTTTTATATTTTAAATATATTATATATATATATATATATATATATATATATATTAATATTTTAAAATTTATTAGTATATTATATTAATATAATATATATATAAATATATTAATATAATATATAAATTTAAAAAAAAAATTTTTTATATATATAATACATAATAAAATATCCCACACACACACACACACACACACAAAACCCCACACACACACACAAAAACCACACCACACACACACAAAAAATAAATTTATATATATATATTAAATTATTAATATATTTATATATATTAATATAAAATATGTATTTATTATATTATATATATATTATATATATATTGATACATATTATTAAATATTAATATATTTAATATAATAATATATTATATTTTATATTATAATATTAATGTGGGTTTTGTATGAAATTTTTATGTTTATAAAATTTTAAAAATATATATTATATATATTATTATATTATTATATTATATATATATAATTAATATATTATTATTATTATTAGTATGTTTATGTATGTTTTGTATGTAGTTTTTTATGATGTTGTATTAGCTTTTTTAAAAAATTTTTTTTTAAAAAAATTTAAAAAAAAAAATTTTTTGGGGGGGGGGTTTTGGGGGGGGGGGGGGTTTTTTGGGGGGGGTTTTTTTTTGGGTTTTTTTTTTTTTTTTTAATAAAAATATATTTTTTTTTTTTTTAAAAAATTTTTTTTTTAAAAAAAAGGGGGGGGGGAAAGGGGAAAAAATATTTTTTTTTAAAATTTTAAAAAAAAAAAAAAAAAAAAAATTTTTTTTTTTTAAAAAAAAATTTTAAAAAAAAAAAAAACCCCCCCCCCCCCCAAAAAAAAACCCCCAAACCCAAAAAAAAAAAAAATTTTTTAAAAAAAATTTTAAAAAATTTTTTTAAAAAAAATTTTTTAAATTTTTTTTTTTTTTAAAAATTTTTTAAAGAAAAAAAAAAAAGGGGGGGGGTTTTTTTTGGGGGGGTTTTAAATTTTTTTTTTTAAATATTAATAAAAATTTATATCCCCAAAAAAAAAAAAAATATTTTTTTTTTATATATTATATTTATAATATAAAAAAAAATTTTTTAAAAAAATTTAATAATAATAATAATAAAAATTAATAATAATAATAAAAAAAAAAATTAAAATTTAAAAAAAAAAAATTTTATATATTTTTTTATATATTATATATATATATAAAAATTTTTTTTTTTTTTTTTTTTTTTTTTGGGGGTTTTGGGGTTTTGTTTGAAAATTTTTTTTTTTTTTTTTTTGTATGTATTATTATTTTTTTAAAAATATTTTTAAATATTTTATATATTATATAAAAAATTTTTTTTTAAAAATATATATATTTTTTTTTTTTCCCCTTTTTGGGGAAAAAAAAAAAAATTTTTTTTTCCCCAAAAAAATTTTTTTTTCCCTTTTTTTTTTTTTTTTCCCCCTTTTTTTCCCCAAAACCCCCGGGGGGGTTTTGGGGGTTTGGGGGGGGCCCCCCCCCCCCCCCCCCCCAAAACCCCCCCCCCCTTTTCCTTTTCCTTCTAGCACTCCAAAATTTTTTTTTCCCCCCACCCCCCCCGCCCCCGCCCCACCTAGCTCCATCCACTCCCCCCCCTCTACCCCCCCTTTTCCCCCCTGTCCCCCTCATCCCCACACTCCCCTTTCCCCCCCTCTTCCCTTTCTCTACTCTCCCCCCCCTTCCCCCACCCCCACCCCCACAACCCTTTCCCCCATCCTCCCACCCCTCTTACTCTTTATCCCCCCCCTACCCCCTTCCCACCCCACTATTAAACCCCTCCCCACTTTTTCCCCACCCAATTTAAAACCCTTACCAAACAGTCCCCAAAAACCGCGTGCAGTGTGTTTCCGGGGCCCCATCTCCGCCGGCCACCCCCGCCACATGTGCCCTCTTGTCCCCGACACTTTAACCTAATGGCAGAAATTGTAAATTTCTTGGGGGAATGAAAGCTAAAACCCCCGCAACCTCCGAGGCTTAAGGGGGGCGGCCGCTCGCGACTCTCTGGGGGGTTTATCGGCGCTGTTAAAAAGCAGAAAAGGAATTTTTCTTTATTTTTTTTTGTGGTGCTGTTGGTTTTGCTGCTGCCTTTTTGGAAATGCTGTCATGGCTGTTTGGTTTGTTGCTTCCTTTATTATTTTTATATGTTTTTTTTTTTTTTCCACAACATGCATTCGACTCCCATACCTTTATCATTGGCACTCCCACTATAGCTCTCACAGTGTGCTAAGCTGCCAGGCATCCTTTTTTTTGTTATCATTTCTTTATAGTCAATTGATTCGATAGACCGGGTGTATTTCCCCCTCTCATGTCATCATAACTAGCCTGCTGTTGTATTTGCTTTATTTTTAAACTTAATTTTTTCGTTCATTTTTAAGGAGAATAGAACCCAAAGAAGAATCATATTTAAAGTAAACCAATTAGAGCGTCACTGCGCCCAAAAAAACCCCTTAGTTTAGATGTGTATCGATTTTTCAAAGGATATTTGAAAGGAGTTTAGAGTTAGAAAGGGAAAAGATAAAAAAATTAAATAACGTAAGAAATGAAATAATAAAAAGTAATCTAATGGGATAATTAGGAAATATTAAAGATAAGCGCTTACTGCTGCAAATATATGATACTGTCTATACTTTATATTTGGGAATGATAAAAATGATAATATGATATAAAAATTTTAAAATAGTGTATTCTTAAAGATAATAGTAAATTTAAAGAAGATAATAAGAAAAAACACATCTCTCTCATAAGGTAGTTTTTAAAATTTAAAAGAAGACAAAAACAAAACAAAAATCTCACCTCATTGGGACAAGGCTTGAAAAAAAAAATAAAGGTCAGAGAAAGAACGCAGACACTTCCGCCCCAATTACCTTTTATCGGTTCGCAAGGAAATTTTCCCCAAGAGAATCAATAGCTTAAAGGGAATGAAAAGGGGGCCATTAGGTAAAATGTAAAAAGATTTCTCGTTTTTTATTTCTCTTTATTAGACTTTTTTTCGCTTTCATCTTTTATTTATCTTCTCTTGCTCTTTTTGTTTGTCTTTTATTTCTGCGAATGAGAGAATGGGAGTCAATAAAAAGTATAGTGTCACGTGAACCAGTCTTTTAGAAGGCAATATCATCACCTGAGATCGTCTTTTCGGAAAAACAGTCTTTCGGATGCTTTTGCCGAGGTGCCCGGGGGAAAGGGGGGGGGTTTGGGACGGAAGGGGGGCTGGAATGATGTGGGAGAAAAAAATGTGAGAAGGAAGGAAGAGAGAGATGAGGGGTGAATGGTGCAACGGGAGAGGGTTAAATGATGGGAAGGGCCCTAGGGGATTTTTTTTCTCTCATTTTTCTCTCTTTATGTCTGTCTGTCTGCCCTCTCTTTTCTCTCTCTCTCTCTCCTCTCTCTCTCTCTCTCTCCCCTCTCTCTCTCTCTTCCCCTCTCTCTCTCTCTCTCCTCCCCTTCTCTTCCTCTTTTTTTATCTCTTTGTCTTTTCTCTTTGCCTAACAGTCTATTTATCTATATGCCTGTCTCTTTCTCACTCTCTCCTTCCTCCCTCTCCCTCTTGTCCCCCCTGTCTCCCCCCCCCTTTCCTCCCTCCCTTCCTCTCTCTCCCAACATTCCGTCGCCTATAGACAACTTAGCCACACACGCATCACATTACTACACCCAGTTGTGGGTAATTTGGAAGAAGTGCCACCGGGCTGATTTACGAGGCGATGCCACCTCCCGTCCTCTCGTCTCTCGTCAAAGAGGCCGGGTGATGCCACGTAAATCCTGCTCTCCGTACAGGCCCCCGAGGTGTCCTGCTCAAGTATTTAGGATCATAAAAACGTGGCAGTCAGAGAGGGTCCGCCGTCCTCGTGTTTCATGGGCTGTGCTGGGGTCTCACCTGTCAATTAAGGTAATTGAGGTATCAGATGGCGCTTAAAATGATGGAGGAATGTTACCTGGCCTTGGCCCGACGAGCCTTTGTGATCTCTTTATATAAGGTGACGAGACGTTATTATTTGATGTTTGTGTGTTGTGTATATATATAATATATATATATATAATATATATATATATATATATATATATTAAAGTAATTATATTGTTTTAATTTATATTATATATATGTATGTCTATATATATATATATAAAATATATATTTTATTATATATTTATTTATGTTATTTTTATTATATATATATATATATATTTATATATATATATATATGTATTTATAATATATTATATATAAAATATATATGTATTTATATACATATATATTTTTTGTATATATTTATGTAATATGTGTATGTATTTGGTTTTGGTGTGTGGTGTTGGGGTGTGTGTGTGTGTGTTGTGTGTGTGTGTGTGTGTGTGTGTGTGTGTGTGTGTGTGTGTGGTGTGTTTTATATATTATATATATACATGTTTATATATTTATATATATATTTATTTATTTATTTATTATTATATTTATATATTTGATTTTATTATATATATTGTGTATATATATAATATATATGTAAACTATATATTTTTAAAATATATATATATTAATATATATATATTTTATATATTTTAAAATATATTTTTAAATTTTTTTTATAT
>NW_023648300.1:0-2500 GCF_015228065.2 Penaeus monodon | reverse complement strand
TTTTAGTCTTAACTAACATCATCAAAACTCAAAGTTTTGAGTTAAAAGCACATACATCCGAAAAGCGTGCGCGCGCACACACGACCAGACGCACAATTTTTTATTTCTTCTTTCTTTCCTATTTCTCTGTCCTTACCCCCCCCCAAACCCCCACCACCACACCACCACCACCAAAAAATATGTGTTTTCTAGTTGTAACGTCCCCAAGTGCATTAAAAAGGGTGTAAAGAGGTCACTGCCACCACCCGATTGGTATGTTCGTGAGCAAGTCTAATGGTTAAGAGGGGATGAGGTGTCAGAAGAATAGTGGAAGGGATCGACAGTAGTGTGCGTATTTTGGTGTGTGTGGTGTGGGGTGTTTTGTGTGTGGGGTGTGTGGTGTGTGTGTGTGTGTGTGTGTGGTGCGTGCTGGGTGCGTGTGTGTGTGTGTGTGTGTGTGTGGGGTGTGTGTGTGGTGTGTGTGTGTGTGCGTGCGTGCGTGCGTGGGTGGTGTGGTGTGTGTGTGCGTGCGTGTGTGTGTTTTGTGTGTATGTGTGCGTGCGTGCGTGCGTGCGTGTGTGTGTGTGTTGTGGTGTGTGTGTGTGTTTCACACACAGTCGGGGACTTATCAAAAAAGTATTAAAAAATTATATTTTTTTTGATAAAAGCAAAGATAAATCAGAAACAGTGAAACACAAACACTAAAACACAAGGACAAAGACAAAACAGAAATAAAACCCGTAAAACACACGAAGCTCAATAAAATGAGAACCACCTACTCTCACGATACTGTAACTTGATCACGTATCTATATTGCTGAGACCAACATTAACCTTCGCACCACAGCTAACAGGAACTGGACTGGAACCGATTTCTTGAATGCCGGTACTTTTCGTTGTTTCATGTTTTCAAAAAATGTATATGTCATTATCATATTCTTATTATAATAAATAAAATATTTTTAATTTTTTAAATAAAATGAATAGTTCTGTGAAATAAAATATTAAAAATAAAAAAGAACCACAGGGAAAGTGTATATTATAATAAAATAATTTGATAAAATGTTCAGTGTAAAAACGTAAAATGTAAATATCATTACAAAGTTCATAAAATTAAATAAATAAGAAGATTAATAAAGAATAAAAATTTTTATCAAATTCATTTCTTTTTGGGGGTCTATTTCTAATCCGGAAAAGGTTAGTCTAAAACACGATGTTATACATGTTTATTAAAACACACGAAGACAAAAGAAAAAAAAAAAAAAAAAAAATGGCAACGAAGCGCGCATATGAGACGCTGCAGGTTCGCTTCACGTTTTCTATTATTTCTCTCCCCACCGCGACGAGAATCCTCACCCCAAGGAAAAAAAAAAAAAAAAAGGGGGTTTTGGGGGTACGGAGATGCAACCTCCTCCGTGGAGCGTGGGTGGATGCTGTCCTTCATCCGTAAGGGGGAGACGAAATGATATGTAGGGGACCGTGGGGGCGTATACAGGCGGTCCACTACGAACACACACAAACACCCACACACACAGTTATCACTACATTCGTTAGCGTTGTTTATGGGGGAAGGACAAGGCATGCGTGTGCGGTCGGCATCCCCATGGGGTGCTCACTACAGTGTATGAAGACCCAGAGATCGCATTGCACGAGGACGAGAGTCGCAACAGGTTTTGGGTTACACAGCCTGCTTTCCCTTTTTAAAAACCCCTTACGTTAACACACACACACACACACACAAAACACACATATATATATACATATATATTTTATATTTTAAAATATATATATATATAAAAATATATACATATATATATATATATATATTATATATAATATATATAATATATATATATGTGTGTGTGTGTGTGTGTGTGGGGTTGTGTGTGTGTGTGTTGCGTATGTATGTGTGTGTGGTATATATACATATATATATATATATATATATAATATATATATGTATAATATATATATATATATATATATAATATATATATATATATATATATATAAAGTGTGTGTGTGTGTGTGAGTGTGTGTGTGTGTAACACACACACACACACACAATTGAGATCTTCCACAAGATTCTCATTCTTCTACCATAGGAGCGGCTATCCTCAAGGGGGTTGAAAACCAATCTGGATGTAGGAGATCCCGGAATCCTTTGTAGTTTCATGTAGTAAATCAGGTTCATGCAGTCCCGAGAGTAATGAAAGAGGTGGTCTCCACTCTCAGCATACAGGGGCTCTACAGGTCCAACATCCGAAAACAGTGGGCGTTGCAGATGAATAAGCCTCACATCCATGGTCAAGTTTGCTACGAACAAACACTCGGTAAAGTCGCAGAAAGTATTATGTCGTCTGCACCCAAAGAACGGTGTGAAAGAACCAGAGAAATGTTTCTAGATAACTTAAATGTTTCTTACTCCGAGATGAAGAGTTAGCGTGTACGTTAATATGCTTTGTTAAAATGCGAGATAGGCTTTTTTAGCACCATCTCAGATTTTGGCACAGCTCACTTAC
>NW_023648299.1:5000-6879 GCF_015228065.2 Penaeus monodon | reverse complement strand
ATTAGGAATTGGAAGACATTTCATATTATTAATATTATTATATACCATTATTATATTATTATTATATTATGTATATTTTACTATATTATTATCATTAGTTTATATACATTAATATTATTATTACTTTGATTATTAGTATTATTCCCAAAATATATATATTATAACTGTAATAATAACAATAATAATAATAATAAATATAATAATAATAATAATAATTGTTATAATATTGTTATTAATATTGTTATTGTTATTATTATCATTTTTATTTTTTTTACTGGTAGTATAATTGTGAAAATAGTTATTATAACAGTAATAATTACAGTAATAATGATATTAATTAAAATAATTATATACATAATTATTATAAAAACATTATTATTGCTATTATTATTGTTATTACTATAATTATTGTAGTTGTTATTAGTGTAGTTGTAAAAATATATATTATAACTGAAATAATTGCAATAATGATGATAATAATTGCAATAATGATGATAATGATGATGATAATGATGATAATGATGATAATAACAGGAATTGTGTCCATATATGATAAAAAAGGTAAAAGAAAAAAAAAATCCAAAAGTCGAAAAAGCGGCAAAATCTAGCGAAATATAGCCTTTTGAGAGTAGACTCCAAAATGACGTTTTTTCCATTCATTTGATGATTCTGGCAATTATTAGGGTAATAATGATTATAATTACTAGAATTCTATTAATCATGGCAATAATGATGATAAAAGTGAGAATAAAGAGAATTTGGATAACATTTGATGATTATTAATATTATTACTATTACCATTATTGTTATCATTATTATCATTATTATTATTATTATTATTATTATTATTATTATTATTATTATTATTATTATTATTGTTGTTATTATTAATATTATTATTATTATTACTTTAATTATTAGTACTATTGCCAAAAAATATATTATGACTGTAATAATAACAATAATAATAATAATAAGTATAATAATAATAATAATAATTGTTATAATATTGTTATTAATATTATTATTGTTATTACTATCATTATTGTAGTTGGTATTAGTATAGTTGTAAAAATATATAGTATAACTGCAACAATTGCAATAATAATGATAATAATTGCAATAATGATGATAATAATTGCAATAATGATGATAATGATGATAATAATGATAATGATGATAATAATGATAATGATGATAATGATGATGATAACAATAATAATGATGATAATCATGATAATAATGATGATAATAACAGGAATTGTGTCCATATATAATAAAAAAGGTAAAAAAGAAAATCCCAAAAGTCGAAAAAGTGGCAAAATCTAGCGAAATATGGCCTTTTGAGAGTAGACTCCAAAATGACCTTTTTTCCATTCATTTGATGATTCTGGCAATTATAAGGGTAATAATGATAATAATTACCAGAATTTTATTAATCATGACAATAATTATGAAAAAAGTGACAATAAAGAGAATTTGGATAACATTTGATGATTATTAATATTATTATTATTACCATTATTATTATCATTATTATTATTATCATTATTATTATTATTATTATTATTATTATTATTATTATTATTATTATTAATATTATTATTATTATTACTTTAATTATTAGTATTATTGCCAAAAAATATATTATAACTGTAATAATAACAATAATAATAATAATAAGTATAATAATAATAATATCAATTGATATAATATTGTTATTAATATCATTATTGTTATTATTATCATTATCATTTTCACTGGTAGTATAATTGTAAAAAAAAAATATTATAACAGTAATAATTACAGTAATAACGATATTAATTAAAATAATTTTATAAATAATTATTATAAAAAACGTTATTATTGTTATTATTGT
>NW_023648298.1:0-2500 GCF_015228065.2 Penaeus monodon | reverse complement strand
AAAAAAAAGATATATATATACATATATATATATATATATATATATATATATATATATATATATATATATATATATATATATATATATATATTTACATATACATATATATATATAATATATATATATATATAATATATATATATATATATATATATATATATATATACATATATGCATATATATGTATATATTTATATATATTTATATGTATATATACGTATATATATATAAATGTATATATACACATCTATCTCTATATTTATCTATAATATATATATATATATATATAATAGATAGATAGATAGATAGATAGATAGATGGATAGATATAGATAGAGAGATATTTTATAGATAAAGATAGAGATAGATGTGTATATATACATTTATATATATATATATATATTATATATAAAATATATATAAAATTATATATTATATATATATATATATATATATATATATATAATATATATAAAATATATATATATATATAAAAGATGGATGGTTGCCCATCTTCTATTTGGGGTTACTGGTGTCTTATCTCTTTGGGGAGAATTTTTGTGGGTGTGAGTGCCCACAGGAATGCTGGGTGTTGAAGTGAAGTCGGAGATCAACGGGGGAGCCGGCAGGCTCCCGGTCGGCTAAGGACTGGGCAGTCCTTGTGGTGCTGCTGCTGTTGTCTGGTTCTGCTGGAGGATCGGGGAATGCTGATCTCGTTTGCTTGCTTGCTTGCTTGAGATTTGCGAAGTTCTGGCTTCGCCCGGGCCTTTCACTTATGGCCCGGCCTGTGTCAGCTTTTTATGGCTGTCTCATTTTTGGTCTGACACTCGGTGCTGGGAACCCAGTTTATGATAATTCGTCTACCCTGAGCAAGCATCCTTTGTGTTATTGTGCCGATGGTTGTCAGGGGGGTAGATGTTGTCAGCCTAAAGGCAGAAACCCAGAGGGTCATTGCAACCATCACCCCTCCGGGGAGCCGAACATATTACACAGACGGATCGGTCGATCCCTTGACCCACACTGCAGGCGCCGGCTTTGCAGCAAGGGATGCCACAATATCCATGAGGGTAACAGACAACGCCTCCTCGCTACAGGCAGAGGTAGTTGCTATCATGGGAGCACTGAGACACGCGTCCATGAGGAAAGGACACGTGGTCATACACACAGACTCCAAAGGAGTCTTCAGCAGCGCTCACCCACTGACAACATCTACCTCCTGACAACCATCGGCACAATAACACAAAAGGGTGCTTTCTCAGGGTAGAAGAATTATCATAAACTGGGTTCCCAGCACCGAGTGTCAGACCAACAAATGAGACAGCCATAAAAAGCTGACACAGGCCGGGCCATAAGGAAAGGCCGGGCGAAGCCAGAACTTCGCAAATCTCAAGCAAGCAAGCAAGCAAAACGAGATCGGCCACCATCACTGTGTATTTATTGCCGTTCTCTGATGACATTTTCGTTCTCGATTTTTCTCGTTTTTAATAAACAAAAGAGGGACCCACTGAACCTCGCTCTCAGCTCCTAGGAGCTGGAAGGGAGGCAGGCGAGGGTCTCACCTGCAACAGGCTATCATAGAAGGTTCACACCTGCTATGATAATCCCTGGCAGGCGAAAAAAAAAAAATATATGTTCTTGTTCTCTTATGTTCTCATGTTATTATGTTCTTGTTCTTTATTGTTATTATGTTCCTGTTCTTCCACCATCACTGCGTATTTATTGCCGTTCTCTGTTGACATTTTCGTTCTCGATTTTTCTCGTTTTTAATAAACAAAAGAGGGACCCACTGAACCTCACTCTCAGCTCCTAGGAGCTGGAAGGGAGGCAGGCGAGGGTCTCACCTGCAACAGGCTATCATAGAAGGTTCACACCTGCTATGATAATCCCTGGCAGGCGAAAAAAAAAAAAAAAATGTTCTTGTTCTCTTATGTTCTCATGTTATTATGTTCTTGTTCTTTATTGTTATTATGTTCCTGTTCTTCCACCATCACTGCGTATTTATTGCCGTTCTCTGTTGACATTTTCGTTCTCGATTTTTCTCGTTTTTAATAAACAAAAGAGGGACCCACTGAACCTCGCTCTCAGCTCCTAGGAGCTGGAAGGGAGGCAGGCGAGGGTCTCACCTGCAACAGGCTATCATAGAAGGTTCACACCTGCTATGATAATCCCTGGCAGGCGAAAGAAAAGAAAGAAAAAAAAAAAAAAAATTATGTTCTTGTTCTCTTATGTTCTCATGTTTTTTATGTTCTTGTTCTTATGTTATTATGTTCCTGTTCTTCCACCATCACTGCGTATTTATTGCCGTTCTCTGTTGACATTTTCGTTCTCGATTTTTCTCGTTTTTAATAAACAAAAGAGGGACCCACTGAACCTCGCTCTCAGCTCCTAGGAGCTGGAAGGGAGGCAGGCGAGGGTCTCACCTGCAATAGGCTATCATAATGGGTAGATACCTATTATGATAAACCTATGCGAAAAAAAAAAAAACTACCGTTCCTTATGGG
>NW_023648297.1:0-6879 GCF_015228065.2 Penaeus monodon | reverse complement strand
AAAAAAAAAAAAAAAAAAAAAATTTTTTGGAAAAAAAAAACCCAAATAAAAAATTTTTTGAAAATAGAACCGGGTTGAAGAAAAAAGGGGATTAAAGGTGGAAAGAGAAAAAGGGAGGGGGAGTAAAAAAAAAAGGAGAGGAAACCAAAACAAAGGAACAAAATTTTTATTATTTTTTACCATATATAAAAAATTTTAAATTTATATATATTATTTTTTTTTTTTTTTAAAAATAATTTTTAAAATAAAAATTTAAAAATATAAAAATTTTTAAAATAAAAAAAAAATTTTTAATAATAAATATTTTTTAAATTATAAAAGAAGAAATATAGAATAATAAAAAAATTAAAAAAATAAAAATATATAGAATAAAAGAAGTATAAATAAATTTCATATATAAAAAATTAAAAAGAAAAAAATTTTAATAAATAAATAAAAAATAAAAGGGGGAAAAATAAATAATAAATAAATAATAAAAAAGGAAAAGATAAATAAAGAAATAAAAAGATAAAAAATGGAAAAAATGAAAATTTTAAAGAATATGAAAATAGATAATATAATAAATAAAAATAAATAATAAATATAAAAAAGAAATTTTAAAAAATTTTTTAAAATATGTATATAAAGAATGAAAAAATATAAGGAATATAAGAAGTTAAAAATAATAAAATTAAATAATTAAAATTAAAAAAATAAAAAATATATATAAATAGGGAATTAAAAATTAAAAACAAATTATATTATATAATATTTTATATATATATATAGAAATAAATAATATTTTAAATAATATAAGTATAATAAAATATATATAATATATATATATTATAATTAATTTTATATAATATATAATTATTAAAGTTATTAAAATATTTTAATTTTATATTGAAGAATATTAATTATAATTTTTATAGATAATAATATAAAATATATATATATGTATAAATTATATTAATAAATATAATAGGGAAGTATTAAAATATATATAAAATAATATATATAATATGTATATAAAAGTTTTAAAATATATAAATATATATTTTGATATATAAAATATAATAAATATTAATTATATAATATTATATTAAAAAATTTTAAATATATAATATAAAATATATTAATAATATATTATATAAAATATTATTAATTTATGTAATAATATATATTATAAATATAAATATAAATAATTTTAAAATTATATTATATTTTTTAAATATAGTAAATAAAAAATATGAATTTAAATTTATATAATATATAAAATTATATTATATTAAAAATATATAACTATGTAATTTTTTTTAAAATTATATAATATTTTTTTAATATATTAAATATATAATATAATATATATATGTATGAATATATACATTTTTAATTTTAAGAAAGAATGTATATAATACATATATATATATATAAAATAAAATAAAAATAATATATATATAATATGTGAATATATGTATTAATATATAATTATATATATATATAATATATATATATATTTTATATATATAATATTTTTATGTAAAAATATTTTTCTATCAATACATGAAATTTTTATGTATATATATATATATATATATATAATATATTATAGAAGATAGATAAAAGATAGATAGTGATAGAAGATAGATAACATGTATAAAAAAAAAAAAAAAAAAAAAAAAAAAAATAATATAAATATATTAAAATAAATATATATATTATATAATATATAATATTATTATATATAATAAATATATATATATAATATATATGTGTGTTTGTGGGGGTTGTATATTTTGGTTAAAATATATATTTATTAGAATATAAATATAATAATAATATATATATATTAAATAATAATATATATAATATTATATATAATATAATTTTAATTATATATATATATATATATATTTTAATATATAAACATATTTAATATGTAATATTTTTTAAATATTATTAAAATATTATATATTATATTTTAAAATTTTATTATTATACATATATGTATATATATTATATATACAGACGCAATCGTACACACACACACACACACACACACCCACACACACACCATCATAAAATATATATATATATAATATAATATAATAAATTTATATATATATATATATTTAATATTAATATTATATAATATAAATATATTTTATATATATTTAATTATATCAATAATATATATATATAATATAATTTTTTATATATATGATACATATATACATATATAATATATATATATATATAATTTATTATATATATTATATATATATGATATATAAAAATTAAAACATTATATATAATATATTATATAATATATATTATATATATATATATATTATATAATTATATTTGTGTGTTTTTTGTGTGTGTGGGTGGTGTGGTGTGTGGTTGGTGTATATGTATATATTATTATATATAAATATATATATTATATTATATTATATTTTTATTATAATATATTTATGATATAATATATATATATAATATATATATGCATATATATACAATATATAATATATTTATATTTATAATAATATAATATTATTTTTAAATATAAGACCAACACCACACACACACACACACAACACACACACACACACACATTTTAAATATATATATATAATATATTATAATATAATATATATATATATATAATATATATTTTTAATTTTGGGGTGTGTGTGTATATAATATATATATATAATAATAATATATAAGATTAATATATATATATATAATATATAATAATATATATATGTAAAAGGATATGTTTAATATATACTACAATATAGATGATGTGAATAATGAGTATGTATGTATGTAAAAATGCATATGCTATAGATTTCATATATGACATATATAGAACACACATTATTTACAAATATATAGGGGATATTATATATATATTGTATATAAATTTTATATATTATATATATATATAATTATAATTAATATAGTATATAGATTTTTTAATATATACATTAAGATGAGCGTATAATATGTAGTATTAGATGAAAAACATGCATTGCATATATGTATTTCAATAGTAATATATAGATGATATATTATAATATATTATTATATTTTATTATTTATTATATATATATATATATATATATATATTGTGGTGTGTGTGGTGTGTGTGTGTTGTGTGTGTGTGTGTGGGTGTGTTTTTAGAAATAAACAAATAAATGCCCCATACACACACACACACGCGCGGCGCACTCTCATCTTTCCTCTCTCACACAGACACACACAAACACCCCGCACTCTCCTCTCTCTCTCTCCTCTCTCCCCTTTCTCTCTCTCTCTCTTCTCTCTCTCTCTCTCTCTCTCGCTCTCTCTCTCTCTCTCCTCTCTCTCTCTTCCACACACACACACACACATGAATTATTATTATATTATAATATTATATATAATATATATATATTTTATATAAAATTATATATATATTAAAGAGAGAGACAGACAGAAGACAGCAGACAGACAGACAGACAGACAGACAGACGGGAAGAAGACAGAGAGGGGGGGGGGGGGACCGGGAGAGGAGAAAAAAAAGATGGGGGGTTAAACCCACTTTTATCCGTGCGGTTTTTGGACTGGGAAAAAACAGTCCCTTCCCCAGTACAGGTCAGTTCGTATTGAGAGCACAAACAGAAAGAGAGAGATGAACCCAACGCAAATACACAGGAACAAAAAGCGGCTAGTACTGAGTGAAACAGTGTCGTGCTTTTTTTATGCACGGGCCCACCCCTTTCCCATTTTCCCTATCGTCTTTCAAAATTTTTTCCCCTAGTGTTCCTCAGGGTTGATTCAGCAAGAAAGGGAAAGAGGAGCGTTTTATATAGTGTATGCCTGTGTGTGGTGGTGCGAGAAAAAAGGGGGTGTAGAGAGAGTGAAAGGGAGGGGGGAGGGACCCAAAGAGAGAAAAAATAAGAGATATTTATGTAAATGTCTTTGGGTATCCACGCACCTAAACATTTAAACACCTATCATTATTTAAAAATAACAATGGTTATGAATATATATATATATAATATATAAAATATATAAAATTATATATATATATATATTACATGTATATTATATAAATATATATATTATTATATATATATATATAATATATTATAAAATATATACATATAAAAAACATCGTGTGGTGTGGTAGTTTTTTAATTAATATATTTTATTTTGTATATATTATATATATATTATATAAAATTATTTTATTTTAATATAAAATTATAAATTATATATACATATATAATTATATATATATATATATATAATATATAAATAATATATATTATATATATATATAAATTTTATATATAATATATTAATAAAATATTTATATATATATATAATATATATAAAATTATATATATATATATATATATATATATTATATATATATATATATAAAAATATAAAATATAAATTTTTAAAAATTATAGATTATATTATAAATTATATATTTATAAAATTATATATATATAAAAATATAAATCCCCAAAATAGATTTTATAGATAATATTTTATAATTTTTAAATATATATAAATTAAAAAAAATATATTATAAAGTATTATATATATAATATATATATATAATATTATATATATTATAATATATATTATAACTAACAAAATTTTGGGGTTTATAGAAGATAGATGGGTGTTTAAATGTGTATAGGGCTGGATACACACAAAGACATTACATAAAATCTCTTTTTTCTCTTTTTCGGTCCCTCCCTCCCCTTTTTCCTCTCTCACATCTCATTTCTCGCACGCACGCACACAAGGCATACACTATATACAAACACGCCCCCTTTTCCCCCTTTCTTGCCTGAAAATCAACCCCCGAGGGAAACCCACTAGGGGAAAGACATTGTATGACAGATGACGTAAAATCGGAAGGGTAGGTGGCAAAAAAAAGAAAGACATGTTCAGCTCTTGTACTAGCCGCTTTTTTCCCGTGTATTTTCGTTGGGGTTATCTCTCTCTTTCTGTTTTGGGTCTAATACTGAACTGACTGATGGGGGAAAGGGACTGTTTTCCGGTCCCAAACAAACCGTACGAATAAAAAGGGGCAACCCCCATTTTTTATCTCCCCTCTCCGGCTCCCTCCCCCCCTCCCTCTCTGTCTGTCGTTGTCGTCTGTTGTCTGTCTGTCTGTTGTCGTCTGTCTGTCCTCTTTTAATTTTATAATATAAATATATAATTAAAATATATAATAATTTATATTATATATACATAAAATTAGTGTGTGTGTGTGGTGTGGAGAGAGAGAGAAGAGAGAGGGGAAGGAGGAGAGCGAAGAGAGAGAGGAGAGAGAGAGAGAGAGAGGAGAGGAGAGAGAGAGAGAGAGAGGGGGAGGGGGAGAAGTGCGGTGGCGTTGTGGGTGTGTCGTGTGAGAGGAGACAGAGATAGAGAGTGCGGCGCGCGTGTGTGGTGTGTATGTGTGAGCATTTTTTAGTTATTTTCTAAACACACACACCACCACACACACGCACACACACACCACACACACACACCCCGAATATAATATTATATATATATATAATATATATATATTATTAATATATATAATATATATATATCACTATATATGTACATTATGAAATACATATATGGCCTAGGGATGTTTACATACATACATACAAATATAACGCATCATCTATATATGATATATATAAACATATTATAACATAAATATATATATTATATATTTTATAATAATAAAATTATATAATATACAATTATAATATAAAACACATTATATATATGTATATATATGGGTGTATCTATATAGACATATATGAAATACTATAGCATATGCGTTTACAACATAATACAACATATATAACACACACAAAGTTGTAATATAAAACATACTATAACTTTAAATATATATATAAAATTTTTTAAAAAAAAAACAAAAAAAATAAATAAAAAAAAACACACACACAAAAAATAAAAAAAAAAAAAAAAAAAAAAAAATAAGAAAAAAAAAACAAAAAAAAAAAAAAAAAAAAAAAAAAAAAAAAATAAAAAAAATATGGGTGGTGGGGGGGGGGGGTGGGATGGTGGCGCGTAATAATATTATAAAATAAAGAATAAAATAAATAAAATGAAAGAAAATAATAAAAATAAAATACATAAAAAAATATAATATAAAATAAAATATAAAAAATATTTATTATAAAAAAAACTTTAACAAACACACACACACACAACACACACAAAAAACCCCACAACACAAATAAAAATTAAAAATAAATAATAATATAAAATATATAATATAAAATTAATATAAATAATTAAAAAATTTTAATAAATATATATAAAAAAATAATATATATATATAATAATATATATATATATTACATAAAATAAAATATATATATATAATATATTAATATATATATATATTATATATTATATAAATATAATAAAATATATATATATATTAAAAATATAAAATTATATTTATATATATATATTATATATATTATATAAATATAATATATTATATATATATATATATATATATATATATATATATATATATATTTATATATATAATATATATAAATATATATATATATATATATATATTTTTTGGTGGTGTGTGGTGTGTGTGTTTGTGGTGTGTGTGTGCGTCTGAAATATATAAAATTATATACATATATGTATTATATATATTATATATTATTATATAATATTATTATATATATATAATTTATATTATATATATATATATATATATGATATATAAATATATAAAATTTATATATATATAAAATATATATATAATATATATATAAATTATAAATATATAAATATATATTTTTAATATAATATAAAATTATAATATAATAT
>NW_023648296.1:0-6880 GCF_015228065.2 Penaeus monodon | reverse complement strand
TTTTTTTTTGCAATTTTCTTTTATAAAAATGCTAAAAAATTTTATTATTGAATCAAAATTATAACGCTAATTTTTTTAAACCCTTACTGAAGGTTCATTCTTATCATTCATTTTAACCTTTGGTAAAATAAAATTTAAATGACAACCGAACTTTTTTGTTAATTACAATCTTTTTTAAAAAACAATAAAAAAAAACTCCTTTCAAAAGGATGCATTTTTTGGCAAAATTTAGTCGAGCTTTAGTTTAAGCTTATATTTAAAACATTGTTATTTTATCTTCTGGGGTTTTATTTCCCCTAATAATTCTTTATCAAAAAATCCATTTTTTCAGATTGTTTTTTTCATGTTTTATAACATCAGCGACCAGTTTTTTTTAAAATTGGGTTAAAGCCCCTCATTTTTCTCTTTCGTAAATTTTCAAATCGCAATTCTATTCCATGAAATAGAAATCACAACTTAGGACTGGCTACCCAACACGTCATATTTCGTCTTACGTCTGACCCCCGTGGACGTTTAAATTCGGAAGTGGGATATTTGTGATATAGCAGCTGATACACACACCAAACACACACCACAACACACACACCACAACACACAACACACACACACACACCCCACACACCAAAACCAGCCCACAACCACACAACCATGCACCCACCACCCCCAAACACCACACACCCCATAACCCCAACACACACACACACACACACACAACCCACCACATACATACACACACCGCACATAACACTTGGAATTCATTCGAAAATTGCGAATAGAACAACGAAGGAAAGTACAAGAATAGGCCTTCGCATATTCGTGGGTTTTCTTTATTTCCCCTTCGTTGTTCTACTCACACAAAACACACCCACACACACACCACACATCACGCACCAACCCAACCGCCCACAAACACACAACACACACCACATACATACATATAATTAAAAATGAAAAAATATAATAGTTTTTTTTTAAATAAATAATACATTAATAATATAATTATATATTCTTCTTATCCTTTATAAATATAAATTTTTTTTAAAAATTTATATACCTTATTAATTAAATTTATTTTAAAAATTTTTATTTTTTAATTTATTATATTTTAATTTATATGATTCTAAATATTTAATTTTTTTTTCCTTTTTTAAAAATTTTTTTTTAAATTATTTTTTTTTTTTATTTTTTATTTTTTTATTTTTTTTTTTTTTTTTTTTTATATGTGGTGTGTGTGTGTGGTGTGTGTGTGTGTGTGTGTGTGTGTGTGTGTGTGTGGTATTATGTATATCTTTCTATCTATCTATCTATCTTCATCTACTATCTTCATCTATCTTTTTTTTTTATTTTTTTATTCTTATTTATTTTTTGTGTGTGTGGTGTGTTTGTGGTGTGTGTGGTTTTTTTTATTTTTTTTTTTTTTTTTTTATTTTTTTAAATTTTTTTTTTTTTTTTTATTTTATTTTTTTTTTATTTTTTTTTTTTTTATTTTTAAATTTTCCCCCCGTGGGTCTTTTCTCGTGCGAAACAGGTGTTAACAAAAAAAGGTGACCTGGGCTGTGTTAACATAAAGGGACCTGGGCAACCCATGACGCAACTGCTGTGGCGGGGGAGGGGAGGAAAAAGCCAAAGACGGATTTTGGGTGCTGCCCCTTGAAGACCTCGTTGTCCCCCTTTGTCCCTGTAAATCTTTGTGTTGTCCTTTTATAAGCTGTATCGTGCAGTGTGCTGTGGTGTCCCCCCTTATTGTGCTATAGAAAAGTGTCGGGAAAATTGTGAAATAAAGGAAAGACGTCATTTCTGCCCTGCCTCGCCATTTTGACGTTTCCCCCCTTGTGGTGTTCTGGGATGCTGTGGTGCTCGGTGCCTTTGGGCGTTCAGTTTTCACGCCCTGTGGAAAACACGCCGTCTGCCTACCCTGCCTTTTGTTGGGGGGAAAAAGGAGAGGCGGTCGGCTAAAAAAGGGTGTCAGGAGGGGGTTTTGTGATATTTAAACCAGTGGAGCCCGTTTATCATGTTCCCCAAAAGAGGCGGCAGCTGAGGAGGGAGGCTATGACTGACGGGCAAAAGTGAGGTAAACCCCGAGCCAGATGGCCCTGATACTCCCATGCTGGCCCGGAAGGGGAGGAAAAGGGCCCAAAAAGGGCGAAGAGCGGCCCAAAAAGGGGCACACGAGCAGGCGCACATCTCGTCGAGAGCAGGAAAGGAAAGGAGAGGAAACATTTCTGCCGACTTGTTCGGTGCACAACAATCTTGCTTTTTGGGAGAGGGAAAAACTCAGCAGTACACGAAAAGGGCCCGCAACATTGAAGGGTGAACTGATGGAGGAGGGGCAGACCTGGGAGGGCGAGGTTCAGGGCCCTGGGGGAGGAATGAAGGCGGAAAAGGCGGCGCATGGGTAGTAACTTGAAGCAAAAAAGGTAACGAGGTTCTGCACAGATGCCAGAGTCTCAGATTACTGGGGTCTCCCGGGGGTCCGTGGCGGAAACCCCCGGGCCTCGAGCATTGTGTCGGAGCCAGGGGGTCGCTGCAAAAGGGGGGGACCGTGGAACCGTCCTTGGGTATGGGTGGCGGAAAACTCAAACCCGGGAACCGCCTGTTGCCTCCCTACCCCCTTCCCCCCCCCCAGGCGTGTTAGTTCAGGGCACGCGTTCTCCACCCCGCAGCCCTCGGCCTCCAACATTCTGTAAAGCAAAGCCGCGGAGACGAGGGAAGGTGGCCTGGAGGCATATGTTGCCCAATTTGAAATGCTGGCATCTCCCCCGGGGCGGGAGCCAGGAAGAGAAGGCCCTGCAGCTGGAAACAGCGCTAAGGGGCCCCCGCCTGGAAGTGTTGGGGCTTTGCCCCCATCCCAAAAAGCCTCTTACACCAGCGGGGCGGAGGTTTTTGAAACCCCGGGGTTTGGGGCACCACCACAGGCCGGGTATATGGGGCCCACTTGAAGAAACGGACTCGTGACGTGGCAACACGTCCCAGCTGCGCGGGAGTGGGGCGCTGGTAAGAGGTCTACCCTGGGGCGCGGAAGATGATTGGGGTTTTCTGGCCTGCGATTTCTTTTGTTGACGCTTTCAGGCCAGCAGCTGAAATCTACGTAAAGCAGGCACACCCGAGGACCTGCAGGTGGCGCTGGCAAGGCCTTGGGTTCGGACCTTCCTGAAGGCAACCCAGGGGCCTGGGCCGCTGCTCAGCCCCGCCATGCCCTCCAGGGGGGGAAAGGGCAAAAAGTGGAAAAATAGCTCTGAGGAAGGTGACCCCGAGCTTTTTTCAAGGCTTTGTTTTGGGGCTGCGGTGAGGAAGGCACAACTATCAGTGTCGAGGAGCGGAGAACATCCTCTAAAACGGACGATTCTGATGCCCCCCAGCAGTGCTGCAAGGACGTGGCAGGTATGGTCACCATCCGGTGCATGTCCTAAGCTAAGGAAATGTACAGGGGGAAAATCGGGCAGGCTGGAGAAGGGGGCCCAAACCCGCCCTCCTCGGTTCCCGGGGCCCCCACGGGTAAGCTGCCCTCGAACCGCACGATGCAGGGGGAGGGTCAATAGATGGGGAAAACCCTGCGCCTGCCGTGGACATTGGGGCTGAGAAGACCTAGTGCGGGTGATTGTTGGCCCCTATGCACTTCCAATGCACCACAGAGACTGTTGGGGTCACGGGGGAAAAGGGATTAAACCAACCATTGCGTGGGGAGCCAGGGGCGGGCCCCTTTGTTTTGGGGCCCAAACTTTGAAAAGCACGCTTGCTGGGCCCTTTACTACCTAGCAGAGTAAGGCGTGTGTCGACCCTTGGACGGAAAACTGGTGAGGGTGCACGGTGAAGATGTGCCCCTTTCTTCCATGGTTGGCTGTGCAGAGGTTGTTACGGGTGAACACTGCACGTTGCCCCCCGAATAGAGTCTAGAATCCGGTGTCGACTTCAAGAGTGTGCGTGGAGTAAGGGCCCCGTGGGGCCCATTAAAACCTCAGCTGGCTGATGGGGTACGGTTGGGCGGGGCCTTGTTGGGCCCGGGGAGGGGTTAGTTACATGTTGGTAGTACTTCTCGATACCAGAAGGTCCCCGCGGTGCAAAGCTGGGCACTTTGAGGAAGTGGGCATCCAGAAGAGGGGCGTCGGGGAAAACAAGGGGTTGGTTGGTGTGGGGCCGTTTCTGCTTCCTCGAGGACTTAGCGCACCGGCTGTGGCGGGTTTCCCCTGGGCCCCGGAAGCTACTCCTGGGGCGATGGTGAAAAAGAAGATGACTTACCCCCCTAGCGGCGATGAGGACGTGCAGACGCGACCGAGATAGGGCGAGCTTTACGGTAAGGGGGGATCAGCAAAAGTCAAAGGGGCCATGAACCCGGTCTTAGGACAGGAGTACCCTCTGGGGGCCAGACAATCTACCGCGGCCCATCCCTCCCGAGCGACCCCAGCGAGAGCGAAGAAAGCCGCGCTGTTAAAGAATTTTTTTTTTTGTTCTTGAGGGCTAATTTTATTTAAATTTCGTAGTTTTTTCAGGTTGGTATGTCAGAGCAACGGGTCGATTGCTTTATAGGGGGGGGTAGTGCTACGCCCCTGGGGCTTTGCTCTGTGCGAAAATGTTTAACATGAAAAGGTGACCCGGGCATGTGTTAACAGAAGGGACCCGGGGAAACTGACGAAATTGCTGTGGGAGGAGCGGAGGAAAAACCCCAAAAGATGGAGTTGGGGGCTGCTCTGTAAACCTCGTGTGTGCCCTTTTGACCTATATATACTTTGTGTTGCCCTGGTTTTTAAAAGTATCGGCAGTGTGACATGCTGGTGTCCCCCCCGTATTGTGCCTATAGAAAGGTACGGGGAAAAAAACTTGTGTAAATAAAGAAAGACGTCATTTTTGTGTTTTTTGTGCCTGCCTCGCCACTTGGCGTTTCCCCTTGTGGTGTTCTGGGGTCTGGGTGCCGGTGCCTCTTGGAGCTGTTCAGGGGGCACGACCCTGTGGATCCCGCCGTCTGCCTGCCTGCCTTGTTTGGGGGCAAGGGGACGAGGCGGTCGGTTAACAATATATATATATATATATATATATATATATATTTTATATTTTAAAATTATATATATTATTATATTAATAATATATTTTTGGGGGGGACACACCACCACACACACCACACACACCAACACATATATATATATTATATATTATATATATATATATATAATATATTATATATATAATATAAAAAAACATTATATTTTTATAAAAAGCATTGCACATACTTAAAACCACACACACACACACACACCACACAACACACACCCCCACACACACACATATATATATAATAAATTTTATAATTTTATTATATATATATATATATTTTAAAAAAAATGCATATGACACAGAACGAAAAACAAAAACCACGCAAAAACCGCCCACACACCCCCACACACAAAACCCAAAAACACACAAACACACAAACCCACAAAAACCCCCCACAAAACACACACACAAAACCCAAAACACACAACACAACACCACACAAAAAACCCCCAACCCACTACACAACCCCACCCACCAAAAACCACCAAATACCCCACCACACCACCCCACACCACACCCAAAAAACCCCCACAAAACAAAAACACACACACACACACACACACACAAAAAATATAATATTATATATATATATATATATATAATATATATATATATATATGTGTGTTGTGTTGTGTGTGTGTGTGTGTGTCTGTTGTGTTGTGTTGTGTGAGTGTGTGTCTGTAACAACACACCACACACACCGCAAAATATATATATATAATATATATTTTTATATATATATATTATTATATATATATATAATATATATTATATGCTATATATATATATATATATATATATATTTTAATATATATATATATATAATATTAATATAATATACATATAATAGTAGATAGATAGATAGATAGATAGAAATAATAGATAGATAGATAGATAGATAGATAGATGATAGATATAGAAGAATAGATAGATAGAAGGGTATATATATAACATGTATTATGTATACTATATATCAAAATCTATATATTATATATATATAATATAATATTTATACATATATTATTATATATATATATTAATTAATATTATATTTATGTAATTATATAATATATATAATATATATTATATATTATATATATTATATATATAATAATAATATTATATATATATATATGTACTTTATATATATATATATATATATATATATATAATATATTATATATATATATATTATATAAACCAGATTCTAAATCTAAAATTAATCATAGAGAAAAACGAAGAACATCAAAAGACCTATACCTGTGTTTCATCGATTATGTGAAAACTTTTGATACTGTTGATCACGATATCCTCTGGAATAACATGAACGATATGAAATTTCCAAAAACATCATCCAACTAATAAAGCCATGTATAAACCAACAACAAGCAACTGTAAAGAACCACTTTTTGGGTTAACAGAATGGTTCGAAGTCAAACAGGAATGCGACAGGGTTGCATTCTGTCTCCGCACCTCTTTAACATAATTCTGAAACAGTTATGAGAGGTGCTCTAGAAAATTTTAAAGGGAAAACTGTAGTTTGTTAGAGGATACAAAATATCAAATCTAAGGTACGCCGATGATATGGGTTTTGATTACCAGCAGTATCACTGAACTACAACAACTACTAGATAAAGTTAGAGAAGAAAGCCAAAAGGCTGGTTTGTTTCTTAATGCCAAGAAAACAAAGATATAAAGATTCAAGATAACCGGAAAGAACAATGAAAAAACATGTTACAATAATGAATTTGGGGAAAATGTGAAAGAGTTCACTTATTTGGAGCTTTTTTAACAAACATGATATTCCCCGGAGTTAAAAAAAGAATTCCATTGG
>NW_023648295.1:0-6880 GCF_015228065.2 Penaeus monodon | reverse complement strand
TATAAATGATGTACTTAGCACAAAGTTTACGTTTTAAACATCCCCCCAGAGTTTTCATGACTCTTGTAGGCTAACGCAAGTGATGAAGTTCGCCATTTCCCCTTTATATACCCCTCTGTCCTAAACGGCAGAACCACCCTTGGGCCATTTATAGTATTTTTAAAAAATTTTTCGTTCCCTGGGTTTTATGTACGTTGTGTATGTTTTTCTTCAGGTATTTCTCCAGTCAATTCTAAATACATTGTGTGTGTGTGTGCGAACTCGTTGTATGGATTTAATGAATCATCCCTAGACCTAAAACATGTGGGATGGGAGTAGAATGTTCAAAGACCACGCTTGGGCCTGCATGTAATACAGTTTACACAAAATACATTTGTTTTAAACCCCAAACACATTATATTCAAAATTTTGAATTAATTTTATATATTTATATATCTATATATTATATATATTATCCAATCATGATTACATGCAGATATAATTATAAATATTATATTTAATATAATATATAATATATATATTAAATATATTATGATATATATAACATTAATTGTTATAACATATAATCATCTATGTATGTTATATATTTATAATATTTTGGTTTAAAATATTTGTATTGTGCGGTACACGATATTTATATTTTAAAATTTATTAATATATATTTAATATATATATATTAATATATATATTTTTAATTATATAATTTATTAATTTTTATATATATATTATATATTATTTATATATATTTATTTAATATAATTGAAACCATCAACTATAAAGTTTATACATTTAGTACAAAATTTTTAGGGTTATATATTATTTTTAAATTTTATTAAAATATTATATATATAATAATATATATATTTAATTATATATATTATATTATAATATATATGTGTCGTGGGGTTGTATCACATCTGTACAGCAGACAGTATACGTATACGTACATGTTGTATAATAGTTTATAAAAATATTATATTATATATATATAATATATATATATATATATAATCCATATATTATGTGTATATTTTTTTGTGTGTGTGTGTGTGTTGATTATATAAACATATATATACAATATATGTATCTTTTAATCATTTTATATATGTAATATTTTATATTTTATATGTGATATATATATATATATATATAATATAATATATATTATATATAATAATTATATATACAATATATAAATATTCTGTTTTTTGTTTTTGTTATATATCTATAAATTATGCTACACCTAACACACACACAAAATTTTAAAAAACTAGCTAAATAAAGACCTTTAAACGCAATTTTTTTGTATATGTTGCAGAGCCGTGGTTTTCCAGCTTATGCCTAATAACCATGCTTTTATATTAAAATATATATGTGTTTTTAATTCATATAGATGATACATACTATATAATATATTTGTGTTGTGTGTGTGTGTGTGTGTGTGGGTGTGTGTGTGTGTGTGTGTTGTGTGTGTGTTTGTGTGTGTGTGGTTTGTGTTTGTGTGCGTTTGGTAAAAAATTTTTATTATACGTAAGCTAAAAAGAAAGAGAAGTGTTTTTGGGTTTTTCCAAGAAAAATTTTTTGTACGGGTTCGAAGTAGTCTAATTAGGCAAAAGGGAAACTTTAAATACAATATTTGCATGGAAATAGCCAACTTTCTGACCAATTTAATTCATAGAAACAAAAAGTAAGAGTGGACAGATGAACTATCCCGAGCGTCCCCCTGAACTGCGACTCCCGTCTTTTTTCCTCCCCAAACGTTCAGTGCACATCCTGCCGGTCAGGTTAGCATAGACAGAAAGGGTAAAATTTTTAGGGGAAAACCGTTTTTATCTTTATGAAAACTTTCCCCTTTTGATCTTTTTTTACACCAATGTTTTTCATACTTTATACTAATCATTGTTATCTTTCATTATCATACTGATTTTTCATTTTTTTTCATTTTATTGAAAAGTAACGGGGATTGTTATAAATTCTATTATTTCATCATTATTTTTAAATGAAATTGGAAAATAAGAAAAATGCAATGATTTAAATCTAATATAGCTACGACGTTATTTTCTGAAAATTTATAATAAAGAATTACATTGTAGCAGTAATAGAAATAGAAATAAAAAATGATAAGAATTTTTTTTTAATGGGGAAAATACATGATGTGATGAATTTAGAAACCCAATAAAATAAAGCGGGAACGGACAAACAATAACAATAAAATTAGGGAAAAATGAAAATGGATTAAAAAAATGATGAAAAATGTGATAAAGTAACAAAAAATAATAAAATAATAATAATAAATAATAATATTTTGTCATTAAAAACCCTAAAAAAAAAGGCAAAACTTTCCAAAAAATTTTACCTCTAAAATTTTACATTTTTTTATATCTTTGAAAGCGTTTAAGAGACTTGTCTTCAAAACCTCTTTATTTTAATGGGCAAGACCCCAAATATTGCTCTTTTTTACTTCAATTAAACAAGCATCCCCATTACACCTTACCCTTTATCAATATTTTGGGGAATTTTGGTCAATTTATGTATAAGGGGCGAATGTTTTTGTGAGGTACTGATAACTCGATGGTGAATTTTTTCTGTTTTACCAATTTTTAAGGGGTTATTATTTTCCGTGTAATTGCAAATTTTATTTATTTTTAAATTAATTATCTTTATAAGGGGATGTTTTTTTTGGTAAAAAATTTATCATGACGAAACTATTACGTTATTATTAATAAAAATTCATTAAATTTTTTTTCCCTTTTTCCCCCCAATTTTGTTTTTTTTTCTCGATATTACCATTAATATCTCTAGTTTTATTATATGGGTTTGGGATCACTTTAGAAAAATATATCTATTAAATTTTTTAAAAAATGTCATCTTTTTCACTGCGTAAAATACTTTTCGTTTAAGGGTACCCGCTACTGATTTTTTTTCACTTTTTTCATGTTTTCTAGATACTGCATTTTTTATAAATGATCACAACTATCGCTGCTCACCTTTTCCCAAAGGTTAGGCATTATATTTTTAAAATCAAAAAAATAAACCCGAAATTATCCTGGTATTTAGCTATGGGGGGTTATGGGACTTAAAAATTTTATTTTATTTGGCATATATAAACATATCGTCGTACTTCAGATTTGTCATCCATTTCCCCAAAAAGATAAAAATAATTAAATTTTATATCTTGCAGACGTTTATTTAATTTCAATATTCGGAAAATATTTTATATAGGAGGAAAACCAAATGACTAATTAAAAACTTATCAGGTCCATTTTTATCTACAATGTATTTTAATCAACTTTCCCGGGAAGAACAATATTTTCACTATCCTAATAAACGGAGTAAAAAAACGCGATTTTATTTGGGAAGAAGAGCGATCCCTGGATAGAGGGAGAGGGTTGTAGCCTAGGTTTCCGGGCCAAAAAGACCATGTGCAAGCCCGGTTCCCCACGCTTCCAAGAGTGGCTGGCGGCGGGTAGGAAAAAATGACTAAAGGATATCCATAGCCAAACCCGACCAAGGCCATAAATGAGGCCTAACATAAACGTTTTCCTAGGCCAAAACTCCTCCCAAAAGGGGCCCCGGTCGGCTTCAGCGTCGCGCTTTGAAGGAGGTGGGCCCGGGGGATAGGAAGGGGGAGTGCCCAAAGGGGAAGCCCTGGTACTGCTAAGCCCACACCATAAGGGAGGGAAGGGGGGAGTGGAGGCCCTAGGAAGGTTTTTGCCCGCGCTTTGTTTTGCTGCCACGAAAGGGGAAACAACACCGATCTGAGGGTGAAAGCAATAAAAAACGCAAAATTTATATAAAAAGGGACTCAAAAATTTTTAAAGGGATCTTTTAAAACATGCTTTTTTATGGAAAACGTTTTTAACACACACAACCATACTCATGCAACACACACAACACAAAACACCACACACAACCACACACACACCACACACCTAATAAATATAAAATATATAATATATTATTATATTATATATATTTTAAATACAAAAAACCACTTGCTAATTAAGAAAAACAAGTAACATAAAATTTACTATGTGATGTACTTTTTGCACAGAATATTACGTTTTAACACATCCCCGAGTCTTTATGACGCAATTGTGTGCAAATGCAATTATGACGAGTTCGGGCCCTTACCCTTTAATATCCCCTCTGTCCTAAACGGCAAAAAAGCCAAAACCCCCCTCGGCCATTTATAGTAGCTTTGGAAAAATTTCGTTGCCCCGGGTTAGTACGTTGTGTATGTGTTCTTCGGTATTCTCCATCAATTCCAAGTACTTTTGGTGTGGGTGTGTTGTGTGCCGCGGCGCGAGCATATATACATAATCTCTATATACAACTCGTTGTGTATGGGTAATGAATGATCCCGGACCTAAACAGGTGGATAGCCTAGAATATTCAAAAAACCAGCTTGGGCCTGCATGTAACAAAAAAACATTTTTTTTTACACACACACCCCCATATATATTCATTATTGATATAAAAATTATATATAAATATATAATATATATAATATATAATTTTATTATATAATATATATATATATATAATATTTCTGGCTACATATGTATATTTTAATATATTTTATTATTATATTAGAAGATAGAAGTAGATAGATAGTAATAGATAGATAGATAAAAATGTAATTATATAATCCCAAAATTTTATATATATTTATATATATATATTATTTATATTTATATTTAAAATATATATAAATTTTTATATTATATATTTTTATATTTTTATATATATATATATTTATATATATATTTTATATATAAAAATTTTTATTATACATACTTTTCATTGTGTATATATACATATATATATAATATATATATATATATATATATATATATTTATATTATAATAAATATATATTATATTATATTATATATATATATATTTATATATATTATTATATATAAAATATTTTTATAAAAATTTGCATACAAAACTACATACCCTTTTAAAGTTTTAAAATACATTTATTTTTTACCATATTTCTGTAATTTTTCTACAACATATAAATTTTGTTTGTTGTGTGGCGTATACAAAACTGTAAAAGCCACACAGTATAAATAATGTAATGTTTTTGAAAATATAAATGTAACTTAATTATATTATTAATATATTTTATATATATATATTAAATTAAAAAATATATATAGTTTTTATTTTTATATAATCCATTATATTAAAAAAATATTTTTGTGTATTTTATTATATAAACATTATATAATACAAATGTATCCCTATATTCTGTATATATATGTATATAATTTTTTTATAATTTTTTTAATGTGATACATATATATATTTTTTTTTTTTTTCTTTTCTTTTTTTTTTCTTTTTTTTTTTTTTTTTTTTTTTTTTTTTTTTTTTTCTGTTATTTGGGTTTTTTGTGTATATATACATATAAAATTAGGGCCTTCCCAACAAAAACACACACCCCCCACACACCCCCACCAACACACCACACACACCAAAAAATTTTTAAAAATATTTAATATTAATTTATATATATTTATATATTTTTTATTTCCTTTTATTATTAATAATTTTTTATTTCCCCTTATTTATTTTTTTTTTATTACCGATATTATATATATATTTTTTTAATTTATTTTTTAATTTTTCCTTATTTTATAATTAATATATTTAAAAAATTTAATATTTTTTTTTTTAAAATTTTGGTTGGGGGGGGTTTTTTGTGGGGGGTTGGGTTGGGGTTGGGTGGTTTTGGGGTGGGGGGGTTTGGGGGCAAATTTTTTATAAAATTATAATAACCCCCCAAAAAAATATACAAAAAAAAAAAGAAAAAAAAAAAAAAAAAGGAAAGAAAGAAAAAAAAAAAAGAAAAAAAAAAAAAAAAAATATATAATAAGAAAATCCAATTAAAAATAATATAAAATTAAATTATATTTACATATATAATTTAACATTTTTGTATTATATCAGTTTTATAAACCCCCCACCCAAAAATTATATATCCCCTATAATGGGAAAATCTTAAATATATTTTATATAATTTTTTTAAATAATATTAATATATATATAATTATATATAAAAAATTTATAATTAAACCAAAATTAAAATTTCCCACACAGTAAAATAAAACTTTTATACTGTGTGCATTTTTACATGTAAATAGTAAACGCCACCACAAACCCAAAAAATTTTTATGTTTTGTAAATAAACAGAAAAAAATGCGGTATGAAAATAAATGAAAATTTTTAAAAATATGTAGTTTTTGGATGAATTAAAAAAATAATATTAAATAATTTTTAAAAAATTAAAAAATATATAATATAAAATTAAATTTATAAAAATTTAAAATTTTTAAATAAATTAAAAATTAAATATATTTTTAAAATAAAAAAAAAAACGGGTTTTCACGCACCCCCAAAACCATTATCACCCTAATATATATATTAAAAAATTTATTATTAAAATTAAAATTTAAAAAAAATTTAATTATAATTTTAATTTATAATAAAATTAATTATATTAAAATTAAAACACATAGGTTATTTGTAATGTATTTTATATATATATATTTAATATTATTTAAAATATTTATTAAAAAAATTTATTTTTAAATATAATAAAATTTTAATAATATATAATTTTTAATATCATATATAATAAAATATTATATAATATATTTTTATAATAAATTTTTATATAAAATTTTTAAATATAATATATAATAACCTTATCTACATCAACTTTTTCCCTATCATCTACTATCTTATCCTACTTTTATATAAAAAAATTTTAATTTATTGTAATATATACTAATGACCATTTAAATAATGTATAATAAATTTAATATTAATTATATATAAATTTTATATAAAATAATTTTATATATTT
>NW_023648294.1:27500-32500 GCF_015228065.2 Penaeus monodon | reverse complement strand
ATAATAATAATAGCGATTATAACAGATAAGAAGATTTTTTAAAAAATTTATGATAAAAAGCCTTAAAAAACAGTAAAAAAAAAATGAAAATAACAATGATTTAAAAATTAAAAATTTTGATAATAAAATAAAAATTAATAAAAAATAAAAATAAAAGAAAATGAAATAATAATAATAATGATAATGAGAATTTAAAAATGAAATAATAAAATGATAATAATAATGAAAATAATTTAAAATTTTAATATAATAAAAATGAAAAGATAATGATGTAATAAATATAATATATCAAAATAATAATTTTAAAAATAATAAAAAAAAAAAAAAAAAAAATAATAACAATGAAAGGAAAATAATGAAATAAAAATAAAAATAGTAAAATAAGAATAATAAAAAAAAAAATATAGTATGACTGTACTACTATAATTAACGTATTGATCTAAAAAAATATCTAAAAATAATAATACGATAAGGGACTTATAAAGAAAATCATAAGTTATTACGTTATAAAATAAGATAGTAATTAATCTTATTGAAAGTATAAAAAATCAGTTAAAAAATAATTTTTTAAAATAAAGTAAAATGACAATTAGCAGTCATAAGGGAAATAGTTTAAAATAAAAATTATTAAATTTTTATGTCATGATAAAGATAAAATAAAAATAATAAAAAATGATAAGATAGAAAACCCCAAAAAAACACAAATATAGAATTTAGTAATAAATTATTTATAAGAAAAATTTAAAAATAAAATAATAAAAATCATAAAAGTGATTCATTTTATTTTTTTAATATTACTATCATTTTTTTATTGTCTTATTATATTATTTTGTTATTATATTGTTTTTTCATAATTTTTATTATTTTTAAATTTATTATTTTTTATTTTTTTCATTGTTATATTTTTATTATTATTATTATTACATTATTATTATTTTTAATTACTTTATTTTTATTATTTTTTCTCTTTATTATTATTCATATGTTTTTATATGTTTTTAAATATTGCTTTTTGTTTTTATATTTGTTCTAAATATGATTTTATGTTTTTATTTTTTATGTTTTTATTTTTTCGTTATTTTATTTTTTTGTTTTTAATTTAATTTTTATTATTTGATCATATAAATATTTTTCTTTTTATTTTTCTAATTCCTTTTTTTAAAAATATCTATCTTTTTTTATCCTTAATAATAATATTATTAATGTTTTACTATTATTGTTATCATTGTTCTTTATCATTTTACATTATTGTTATTGTCTTCTTTGTATTTTATTTTCCTTCTTTTTTTTCTTCTTCTTATATTATTCTTATCATTTTTATTATTATTTTTTACTATTAATTATTTTATCATTATTATTATCATTACCATTGTCATCAAACATCATATCATATTATATCATCATCTTTCTATAGTAATCATTATTTTGATCCTTATCATCGACAAATTAGTATTACTGTTAAATTATGACTCTTTTTACTGTTGTGTTTATCATTCTTATTCTTATTATTCTATTTTTATTCTTTTTCTTATTCTTATTTCTTCTTATTCTTATTATATTATCATTACTAATATTATTATTATTTTGTTATAACATTATTATTTAATAAACCCTTATTATTGTTATATTATTATTATTAAATTTCTACTATAATTATTGTTTATTATTTTCATTATTATTATTATTATTATTTTTATTATTATTATTATATCATTATTATTATTATCGTTATTATTTTTTTATCATTTATCATTACTTATTTTTTATTTTTATTATTATTATCATTATTATTGTTTGTGTTGTAATTATTATTATCATTGTTAATTTTTATTTATTATTATCCTTATTATTATGAAATTATTATTATGAATTTTGATATAATCATCATACTATAGTTTTATAATGATAATGTAGTAATTATAAATAATAATATAATAGTAATAATAATCATGATATAATATACAATAAAATATGACAATTATCATTTTTATCATCATTCTTATTATTATTATTATTTTTCTATTTTTATTGTTTTATTATTTTTCCCTTTTATTTTTTGATATTTTTAAAATTCTTATTTTTTATTGTTATCAAAAAAGGGGAATAATACTTATTATTAATACCTTTAGTAGTAGTTTATCGTAGTATTTTTTATCGCAAATTTTATTTTACTATTATGGTTATCATTATTTTATTTTTTATTCATTTTTTTATTGTTATTTTATTGCTTTTATTTTATTATTTTATTTTATTATTTTATCATTTTATTATCTTATTTTATTATATTATTATTATTTTATATTATTTTTATCACATCTTATCATTATTATTAATATTTTTGCGTTAGATATATTATCAATTTCATAAAAAAAAAAAATTACTACATTATTATCATTATTATTATTTTTATTTTTTTATTATTATTATTTTATTATTAAAATTTGTTATTTTTGTTTATTATTTATTATTATATCTTTTTTTAGACTATTATTTTTTATTATTTTTATTTATTAAATTATCATTTTGTATTATTAATTTTATATTTTAAATTATATTTACCATCATTTTTTATCAAAATTATTATCGTGAAATTTTTACAAAAATTATTATAACTTATTTTATATTAATTTTGTTTTTTTTTTTTTATCATTATCTTACATCACGCTCATTTTTTAATGGATTATATTTTTAATCTCTTTTTTTTATAGTAATTTTTATTATTTTATTTTTACTCAAAATTTTATCCATTTTTTTATTGTTTTTTCATCATGACATAATTTTTTGTCAATATGATTAAGCTTTTAGTTTATTATCATTACATTATTGTTATTATTATTAGCATTTTATCATTACTTTCATTATTATCATAAAATAACGTGGATTTTTAAGAAAGCTGTTTAAATGCTATAATAGTGATAATGCGAAACATAAGATTAGATAGAATTTCACAATCACAGTGCCTTTCATATGTTTATCTTAATAACAATGACTATCATCACTATTATCGTGCAGGTGAAGGTCACAGGTAATCTTTTAATTACCTAAATGACTAAATCGCAAAAGAAAAACTGTTCTTAATCCGAGTCTATTTCAATTAGAGGGTATTAATAGGGGAAAATATTTAATCTAAATAAAGGTTTGAGTTACGCATCCTTGCTAAGCCATCCCCGAACAGTGATGGTGATGATATGGATTTTGATAGTGGTAGTGATTATGACTGATTGCGACTAATTTTTACCAACAGTAATGGTGATTACAGTTATGATAAGGGGCGATTGTTTAACAGTGATAATTTTTTAGAAACCAGAGATACAATGAAAACAAAGGTAAAAGGTATAAAACAGAATTGAACCAAGGATAAATCATGCACGCACGCAAATGGATAAACTGTATACACGCACGAAACCCTAAACCAGATATAGATGCATGCACAAATTAAAAACATAATTAATACAAAACCAAAAAAACTGACCAAAAAACGTACATACAAGATATGAAAGCCGAACCAAAATATAACACAGATTTAAGCAAAACAACCTTGAACACAACAGACCAAGCGCATCCTCATGCACACACTCTCTCTCTCTCTCTCTCTCTCTCTCTCTCTCTTCTCTCTTCTCTTCTTGCACACACACACCCCAACACACACACACAACACACACAACACACACACACACACACAAAACACACACACACACATATATTTTATAATTTTATATATAATAAAACACACTCTTTTTTTCTTTTCTCTCTCTCCTCTTTTCCACACACACCACACACACACACCACACACAACACACACACACCACAACCACACACACCGCACTCACGCAACACCACCCAGGAAAAGTGGCCAGTAGGTCTCGACACGCAAACTTAAGCAAGAGTAGAGCGGTTTGTCATCCTCCTGCCCCTTCGCAGCAATCTCTTCCTTTTATCAACACTTTCGCCAATTCACTTCCTCTACGCCCTTCCCATCTTCCGTTACCTCATCCCTCATACCTTCTGCGGTCGCCTGTCTCCCTCTGCCTCTCCCTCTCGGCGCCCCCTGCTTCTAATTACGGCATTTAACTTGCTTAATATACCCTCCCCCCCCTTCCGTGTCGTTATGGTAATGATAGAGGTCCACGTCGAACAAGTTTGGCCATTCTTCGTGGACGTGGGGGCTGTGCAGGCCGAAGGGTGGTTCGTTCCAGGGAGATTGGTCGCTGGACAAGAGAGAGGGAAGAGAGGGGGAGGTAGAGAGAAGGGGGAGGTATAGAGACAGGGGGAAAGAGAGAGAGGGGGGGAGAGAGAGAGAGGGGAGTGGAGGGAGAAAGGGAAAAGGAGGGAGAGAGCAAGGGGGAGGTATAGAGAGGGGGGTAAGGAGGGGGGAAAAGGAGCAAAGGAGGGAGAAGGGGGTATAGAGAGGGGGAAAAGGAGCGAGTGAGGGGGCTCGTCACAGGGAGATTGGCTGTGTGACCAGAGGGAGGGGAGGGAGGGAGAGGGGGAAAGAATGAGGAGACGGGGGGGGAGAGAGAAGGTGGCCAGAATGGGGAGATTGGGGAGGTATAAAGAGGGGAGAGAGGGAAGGGGGGACAAAAAGGGGAGAGAGAGAGAGGGGGGAGGAGGGAGAGGGGGAGGGAAAAAAGAAGGGGGGAAGGAGGGGAAGGAGCGGGAGAGGAGGGAGAGGGGGAGGTATAGAGAGGCGAGAAATGAAAGAGAATGAGCGAGGGAGGGGAGAGGAGGAAGGGGGGGAGAGAAGATTGGTTTCAAAACAAGATGGAAGGAGGAGAAGATAAAGGGAGGGGAAGGGGAGGGGAGGATGAGGAGAAAAGGGGTGGGAGGGGGGGAAAGGAGTGGTAAAGGGGAGGGAGGAAGGAGAGAGAGGGGGGAAAAGGAAAGAGGGGGAAGGTGAAAGAGAGAAGAAGGAAGGGAAGGGAAAGAGGAAGAGAAAGGAGGGGAGGGTTGGTTATCTGCCAGATTAGGTAAAGAACGAGAGGGAAAAGAGAAGAGGAAGG
>NW_023648293.1:0-5000 GCF_015228065.2 Penaeus monodon | reverse complement strand
ATTTATGTATTTAATAAATATAAAAATATATAAATAATATATATATATATATATTTATATATATATATATTATATATTATATATATATAATTTAAATTTGTACTATTTAAATTATCTTAATATATTTTTTTAAAAATACGAAAAATACCAAGAAATATGTATAAAATTAATATATTATAAAAAAATTTATATATTATATAAATATATAACTATATATTTAAAAATATATTTAAATTTTGAATTTTTTATTTTTTATATTTATTTTATCCCACAAACAAAGATTATTATTTTCTTTTATATAAATAGATAAAATTTATAATATATATATATATTATATATTTAATATAAATATTTTTATATATACACTATAATATAGTTTTAATATATATATAATATTTAGATAATAAGATATATATATATAAAAAAATAACTTAATATTTTTAATTTTAAAAAAGGGGTTATATATAAATATATATATATTTTACCATATATATATATATATATAATATATATTTATATTATATTATATATATATAAATATATATATATATATATAATATATATATATATATATTATATATATATATTATATATAATATATAATATATATATAATATTATATATATATATATATAAAATATATATATATATAATATTAATATATATTATATATATATATATATATTATATATATATATATATATATATATATATATATATATAAAATATATATATATATAATATATATATTATATATATATATAATATATATAACTATATATACGAGAGAGGGGGGGAAAGAAAACCCTATGTTAGTGTTATATAAATACATATATACATATCTAAATATATATATATTATTTTAAAATATTATATATATTATATATATATAATTATAATAATAATATAATATATTGGTGTATGTGTGCGAACTACATATATTTTAAAAAGATAGATAAATAATCACACAATTTAATATAAATAAATAATAATAAATAATATATTAAATATATTATTAATTTATATAATATATATGATATACATACAAAAATTAGGTATTTATACGATGATATAAAAACATATAGTAATTTAAAATATACATATATGAAATATAAATGTATATTAATATATATTATATATTTTAATATATAATATATATATATATTTATATATGTATATTTTTCTTATATGTATATATATTTATATACATATACATTATATGTATTTTGGGTTTTTGTGGGTTTGTTTTGGTGGTTTTGGGGGATGTGGTGTGTTTTTCTATCATCATATATAAACCCACTCATAGCATATTATTAATTAAATTATAAAATTATATATATATATATATATATTATATATATAATATATCTTTACATATACCAAACATTTTTAATATATAATATATATATATATAATATATAATATATATTTTTAATAAAATTATACTATATATATATATAATGAAATATTTTAATATACATATATTACTATATGGGCCGCGGGGCCGAATGGTAGAGCGTCGGACCCGGGGACTGTCAGACGGCAATTGATTTCGAGGGTTCGAGTCACCGGCCGGCGGGTTTGTTCCTTGGGCAAGGAATTCACCCGATTGCCTACCAGCCATGGGGGCCAAGCCACCCCAAAGTCGTGCCGGGTAAAAGAGAGGGGACCCGATAAAAACAGGGGCGGAAGGCAATGGCAAACCACCGTCTAAATTGCCAAGAAAAACAGGGAAGCCCATGATGCAAGGCCCGGGGCCGAATGGTTAGAGCGTGGACTTCACGACGGAATCGAGTCAAGGGGGTTTGATTTCCCCCCGGCGGCGCGTTTGTTCCCTTTGGGGAAGGAAAAAATTAACTGAATGCCTACTAGCCACTGGGTGTCCAAGCCAGCCCAATCAGGGCTGGTCCCAAGCCCGGTAAAATAGAGAGAATGATTACCTAAAAAAGGTAACACCGGCACTCTTCGTGGAAAGGAAAGAGGACTCACAGCAGGGCAAATGAAAACACAATTTAAATATAGCTGTGACCACGGCGGCCAGATATGAAAACCCACCCTTAAAAGAAGAAGAAATAAAACCTAATTAAAATATAAAATATAATATATTATATTTTTATTATATATATATAAAAACAATTTAATAATTATTTATATATAAAATGTATAAACAATTTTAAAATATATATAATAATATATATATTAATATTAATATATATAGATGATAAGTAAAAAAAGAAGAAGATAGATGATAGATAGATGATAGTGATGATATACATATATAGTATCTATATGTAATATATAAATAAATACATACCCCATACATAACACATACACACAAAGAAACACTATATTTTAAATATTTTAATATATTATAATAATAATTTTTATTAATATTTTAAAATTTTATTTTTTTATATTTTAAAATATATTAAAAATATTAATAATTAAATAAAATTATATATATAAATAATGATATTTTAAAACATTTTAAAAAAAACATGGAATATATATGACAAAAGTTATATAATTTTAATATATATAAATTAATAATATTATATATATATATAATAAAAAATATATATTATATAAAACAATTTTTTAAAATTATTTCAACACACACACACACACAGATATAAAATTATATATTATATATATATTATAATATAATATATATATATATAATATTAAAATATATTTTATATTACACATCTATGTGGTTAATAATATGTAATTGTAAAATTATATATATATATATATATATTAATTAAAAAATATATATATTAAAATATAAAAAAAATAAAAATTTTATATATTAACACACACACACACAGATTTTAATTAAATAAAAATAAGAATATAAAAATTTTATATAAATATAATATATATATATAATATATATAATTTTATATATAAAATACATATTATATATATATAAATATATATATAATAATTATATAATATATAAATAATATAAATATATAAAATAATTTTTTTTTTTTTTTTTTTTTTTTTTTTTTTTTATTTTTCATTTTTATATATATAAATAAATGTGTTTATAAATGTAATATCAACATACTAACACACACCACACACACACACACCACACACAACACACAATATATATATAAACATATATATTAAATATAATTATAAATAAAAAATAAAATAATACACGCACACAACACACGCACACACAACACAAACACCACACAAACACACACCAAAACCAATACACACAAAGCCTACAGATATATATAATAAATATAAAAATTTAAAAATAATCTATTATATTTATATATATATTTTATACATTTTAATGTATATAATAATTACTATATATATATTATATAATTAATTATATATATATATATATAATATTAAAATTTTATATTTGGAAGGAGGACGCGAGGAGGGGAGAGGAAGGGGGAAACGAAGAAAGAGGGGGAAGGAGGAGGAGAATGGGAAGAGGAGGAGGAGAGGAAGGGGGAAAAGAAGAAAAGAAGTGGAAGAGTAGAAGGAAGAGAAAAGGGAAGGGGGTTACGGAGAGATAAAAGTGGGAAAGGGGGAGGAGGAGGAGGAGGAGGAGGAGGGGAGAAGGAGGGAGGGAAAGGGGGAAAATGGAACGGGGGGGGCAGAAATAAAAATTGATGATGATGAGATGATTAGGTTTCCTTAGGTTAGGCAAGGTTAGTTTACGTTAAGTATCGTTAGGTTTGGTTGCTTTGGTTAGGTTAAATGCGTTAGGTTAGACTAGGGCAGTTTTGGGTTTAAATTACGTTAACTACGTTTGATTACACAGATAGCCCAGAAACACATACTCTGAAAAGCAAGCGGCCACACTACCTAATACAAATACGTATGTACAAAATTTTATTCATATAGTAAACATGTATAAATTATTGTATATGTATATAAAAAACTAAAACACCACACACACCACCCCTACTCACACACATAACCCAACACCAAACACACACACACAAACCCCAAAGCAACACACACACACAAAAAACATGCAAACCTGTGTTTTTTTACACATAAAAATTGAAAAATTTTATATATTTGCCCGTATATACATATAAGATAGCAAAGTTATTTAGACCTTTTTTTGCAGTGTCTTTCTAGTATTTTAAAAAAAAAATTTTTATTTATTATTTTTTCTTTATTTTATAATATATATATATCTATATATATATATATATATAAAATACAATATATGTTGTTTTTGGGTTTTTGTGTGTGTGTGTGTGGTGTATTGTGTGTGGTGTGTGTGTGTGTGTTGTGTGTGCTGGTGTGTATGTGTGTTTGTGTGGTATATTAAATAATTAGGTTTTGGAATGCGAAATATAATAATATATATATAATAAAATATAATATATATATTTTATATATTTGTATATATTAGCACACACACAACATACATATATATATTACACAAACATTTATGATTATATATGAAAACCCCCTCGCTAATGGAGGAGGCACGGGCCTTTATTCGTAGGGGGAAGGAAAAGAATGGCAAAGTAAGGGATCGTGGGGGGGTTTACAGGGGGTCCATAAAACTGACCGCTGAGTAAATGTTTTATAGTATCTCTTTTCTTATTGCCCGATTTCATATATATACAATTTTATATAAAAATAATAATATAAATAAATATATATATAAAATATTAATATAATACATATACACATATGTAAACACACCACACACACACGCAACACGGTGTGTATGTTTGTGTGTGTCTGTGCTTATTATATATTTTATAATGTAATATATTATATATAATATATATAAAATATTTATATAAAATATTTATATATAATATTCATATTTTATGTAAATTCCATATAAGAGAATTCACACACAAAAAATTTGAATAAATTTAGAGATAGACAGATAAAAGATGATAATTAAAATAAGTTTGTAGATATTTTTTTACAAATGCCAATAATACAAAATAGTATAAGTATATAGTTTAATAATAATAAAAAAATAATTA
>NW_023648292.1:0-6881 GCF_015228065.2 Penaeus monodon | reverse complement strand
TTGTTTTTTTAAAATTTCAGGGGAAAAAAGGGGGGGGGGAAAAAAAACCCCCCCCCCAAAACCAAAGGCCCCCTTTTTTTTTTTTAAAACAATGAAAAGAGACGGGCATGGGAACATAAGGACCGGCACCTCGCAATGAACCCTTCCGACACAAAGCAAAGCCATAAGTGGAAACCGGTTTTCTGTCCCCTCTCCTTAAACTCGGTTTAACAGAAACTTTGGTGTAAGGCCTTTTTACTCCGGGCTTACTGCGGCCCGTTTGCCTTGGCCCTATAAATGGTAACCGTAACCTGATGACCAAAAAGGGAAGACAATTGGTTGTTACATGTGTACCCCAGTCACTTCCCTCGTTTTGGAAAAACGGGAAGCCGGCAGCACGCTAAAATAGAAACCCGTTGACTGACCGTTGGCGGAAGAGGCCCTTGTACAATGTGGGAGGGTTTGGGTTTGTAGTCATCTCCGACAGTCTCAAAATCGGAGAGCAAGGAAGGCGACGGCAGGAGAGGCCCGCCTGACCCGGGGCTCGGGAAATGCAGGGCGGCGCCCCGGGGTCACCGCGCCCTCCCCTCCCGTCTCCCTATGCCTCTACCGATTTTAGACTGCAAGTGACATGAACAAGAGCGGCCGCCTCCCGGGGGCGAAAGGGTTTCTCCGCGCGGGGGCGGTCGTCGCCGCCGCTCGCGGCGCGGGGTCGCGGACCCGTTCCGAGGACGGGAAGCCAGATGGGGAGTTGACTGGGCGGTACATCTGTCAACGATAACGCAGATGTCCCAAGGTCAGCTCAGCGTGGACAGAAACCACGTGTAGAGCCCAAGGGCAAATGCTGGCTTGATCCGGACTCTCAGTCGAGCACGGACTGCGAAAGCACGGCCTAGCGATCCTTTTGACTTTTACGAGTTTTAAGCGAGAGGTGTCAGAAAAGTTACCACGGGGATAACTGGCTTGTGGGGCCAAGCTTTCATAGCGACGCGCTTTTGATCCTTCGATGTCGGCTCTTCCTATCATTTGAAGCAGTTTTCACCAAGCGTAGGATTGTTCACCCTCTAATAGGGAACGTGAGCTGGGTTTAGACCGTCGCGAGAAGGTTAGTTTTACCCTACCGTTAACAACGTCGCCACGTCGCGACAGGAGCCCCGCCCAGTACGAGAGGAAACGGTGGGTCCGGACCAATGGTGCACCTCCTGCCCGACAGGCCACCAGGGGAGGGCAGCCACGTCGGCAGGTTTTACCCCTGAAAGCCTCTCAAGGGGGGAAACCGCGCTGAGCGTTAAGCGACGTGATCGCGTGCGGCGCAACGGATCGGCGAGTTTACAAAAATGATTTTAGACGCGAGCCCGGCGAGGAGCCAAGGGAGGCGGACTGTGCCCATGCAAGGGGAAGTCACGCGGCTGTTTCTGACGGTCGAAGGGGGGAGGCCCAGTCGACGGCCCGCAAACCGCTCCTCCGGGGGGCGGTGGGCCGCCGCCCCGGAGCTTGAAGGGGGGGCCTCCCTTTGGACACCAGCTTCCTCGATACAGAGCAAACCACGTCCGGTGTGCCGTACCAAACCCGTCGCATACGACTGACTATCGGCTGGGGTGTTGTCCCGGTTAGAGCAGGCTCCTCTTTTCCTGCGATTAAGTGAGACTCGTCCCCTACGGCGGATGGTTTGTTGCCCTCTCCAATTTCCTCATACCGGAGGCCCTTTGGGTTTGGGCGGGCGGGCGTCGTGCTGCATGCATGCATGCTGCATGTGCTCTCCTGCGAGGGAAATTTCACGAGCAGGAGCAGCAGCAGCAGCAGACGCAGCAGCAGCAGCAGCAGCCCCCCCCCCCCCCCCCCCAGACGGGGGAGGAGGAGGAGAGGAGCAGCAGCAAGCTCCCTTTCTTTTTTTTCTTCTAAAACCGTGCGTTTGTGTGTGTGTGTGTGAGTGTGTGGGGCCCTTTTTACAAGAAGGATCACCTTTGCACGTTGCCAGCGGGCCGGCTTGTTGGCCCCTTTGCCTCCTCTGCGTCTCTCCGCTCTGTCTGTGAGCAGAACAGGAGAGACTCGCCGGGTCGGCGTTGGTTTGGCCTCTGACGAAGAGGGGTTTTTCTTACCCATGTTCCAACCCCCCCCCCCAAACCCTTCCCGGCACTTCGCGGTGGCGGAGAGTAAGGTCTTTCTAAATAATTTTTTTATTTTTATTTTACTTTGTCGCCGTCATCGGTGATCTTCTCCTTATCCTTTTCTTCTTTCTTTCTTTCTTTCTTTCTTTCTTTCTTTTTCTTTCCTTCTTCTTTTGGGTCTTTTTTGTCCCAGCTTGCAGAGAAAGAAGAAACAACAAGAACAAGAACAAGAACAAGAACAAGAACAATAATAATTAATAATAATAATAATAATAATAATAATAATAATAATAATAATAATAATAATAATAATAATAATAATAATAATAATAATAATAATAATAAATAATAATAATAATAATAATAATAATAATAATAATAATAATAATAATAATAATAATTGATGATGATGATGATGATGATGATGATGATGATGATGATGATGATGATGATGATGATGATGATGATGATGATGATGATGATGATGATGATGATGATAAGAAGGCAGGCAGGCAGGCAGAATGTGTAAAAATGCGCGAATAGCGCACACGCCATCGGCGTCGGGGCCGCTCCTGTCCATGAGCACCGTACGGTTTCCAGGGCCCTTTGTGGACGACGACGACGACGACGACGACGACGACGACGACGACGACGACGACGACGACGACGACGAGGAAGGGCAGGCTATTTTTACTTGCGGGAAGGGCGCGGGCGGGGGAAATGACACCGGCGACCGGCGCTCCCCAAGAAGCCGGCACACCGGCTGCCGCCGTCGGCAGAGCCCAGGCCAAGAAGCCAAGAAGCGGACGGAAAAGGCCCGCCGCCTGGGTGCCTTCGCGGGAAGCCGGCACTTCGGCTCCGGCGCGCCGGGGTCGAGGGGAGCGGGATTCGGTGTCGGGGGTGGGGGGGGGGGTGGGGGGGGGGGGGGGGAAAAGGAAAGGGGAAAAACATGGGGTGGGGGTGGGGTGGGGGGGGGGGTGGGGGCGAACATTCTTCCCGCAAACCCGTCCACCCGGTGGGACAGGAGGAGCAGGAGGACCTGTTTGCGGTCGTGCTGCCTGAACGGCCGCGCCGAAAAACCTTATGGGGCAAGGCTGGTCCTGGCCCCCGTCTGCTGCTGGGCGGGCCCGGGTGCCGGGGGGGCCGAAACGGGAGCGAGAGTCGCGGGGCGAGGCGGCGGCCCCCACCCACCATTGGCTGTCGCGTGGGGCGGGGAACGGAGCCGGGCGGCCCCCGGGGGCGGGCGTCGTCGGCGGCGGCGGGCCGCGGGTCCCCGTGCGTGCGGACGAGCAGGTCGCGGTGGGGCGGGGAACGGAAACCGGGCGGCCCCGGCGCGGGCGTCGTCGGCGGCGGGGGGCCGCGGGTCCCCGTGCGTGCGGACGAGCAGGTCGCGGTGGGGCGGGGGAACGGAGCCGGGCGGCCCCGGCGCGGGCGTCGTCGGCGGCGGCGGGCCGCGGGTCCCGTGCGTGCGGACGAGCAGGTCGCGGTGGGGCGGGGAACGGAGCCGGGCGGCCCGGCGATTGTGGTGGGCGAACGGCCCTGGCGACAACTGTAAGGGAGATGAGGTCGGGTTTGTGCGGAGCGAGCCCCCGCCAGCCCGCCAGCCAGCCAGCCAGCCAGCCAGCCAGCCAGCCAGCCAGCCAGCAGCCAGCCCGCCAGCCAGCCAGCCAGCCAGCCAAGCCAGGGCCAGCCAGCCAGCCAGCCAGCCAGCCCGCCAGCCAAGCCAGTCAGCCAGCCAGCCAGCCAGCCAGCCAGCCAGCCAGCCAGCCAGCTCGATCTTCCCTAGACCGGGCCCGGCGAGCGACGGGCGTCCCCGCCCGAGCGAGTGGGGTCCGATTGCCGGGCCCTGCTCGTCCCCCGCCGGCTGGTCTTGTCTCGTTCCCCCCGAACGGGCGTGCGCCTTGGCGGGCGGGCGAGAGCGGGGCCTGTTTGCGGTCGTGGTGGCGGAACGGCCGCGGCGACAACTATAAGGCAACGAAGGGCCCGGGCGCGGTCGCGGTGACGGACGGACGGGGGGACGGGCGGGGCCCGGCCCGGTGGGCAGAGCGGGCCCGTTGCGCGGACCGGATCCCCGGGTTTTGGGCCGCTGGCCTTCCGTGGCCGGACGGGCCTGTGTGTGTGTGTGTCCGGGCGCGGTGGGGGTTCCCTCCGGCAGGCAGCTCGCGGCGCAGCCGGGCGGTCTCCGAGGCCGGGCAAGTCCCCCTCGGAGGCAAGGCTTGAGGCTAGGTGTTTCGGGCCCCCGTGGGTCGGGGGCCGCGAGGGGGCGTGTTCCCTGAGGGGGGGGCAGGAGCGGGCCCTGTTTGCGGGGGTGTGGGGTGAACGGCCGTGTGGGCAGGTATAAGGAGGGACGGTGGTGGTCCCCCCCGGCCCCCCCCACACCCCTTCCCTCTCTTGCTTTCCCCCTCCCGCTCCCGTTCGCCGTTGTGGTCGGGCTGGCAGGAGGCGTGTGCGGGGGACCGTCGCCTCGCCTCGCCTTGCCTCCCGCAGCGCACAGCAAAGGTCGCGGGCTCGCGCCCACGTTGCCGGCGGGGGCCGCCGGGGTATCCATCCCCCTGCCGCCCCGTTGAGGTCGGTTGTGGGCCCTGCCCCTTTACAGAGGCGACCGCCTCCATTCTAGACGTTTCGGAATGGTTTCCGGTTGCCGCCCCCGCGCGGCCTTCCCCTCGCGACGGTAGAGCTCCCGCGGTTCTTCTCCCCTCGGCCACGTGGTGCCGATAGCCGGAGCTAGATCCGGGTTGTGACACCCTTGCGGCGAGAAAGGAAGAAAACCCGGCAATCCACACCCCTTGCCGCCTTGGGGCGGAGTAAAGGCTGGGCCGGAGGGCCCCCCTCTTTGTGGTTCTCGCTTGCTGCGCGGTTCCGTTTCCATCCCAAACCCCACCGGGCGCTGTGGGTAGCCGGCATCCCCCCTTCCCCCTTTCCTTGGCCCTTTCGCGCGCGGCGGCGCGCGCGGGCGAGGCGGGCGGGCGGGGGTGCCCGGCCCGGCTCCGTGTTCCCGGGAAGGGGGTCGGGGGAAAGAAGGAGCGCCAAGCGCGCCCCCTCCGGAGGGGCGCGCGCGAGTTCCCTGTGGAAAGGGGTGGGCCGGCCCTTTTAGCATGCGATGGAGGGATGGAGGGAGGAAGGACAGAGGAGGAGCGGCGGGGCAGCTGGCGCGGCGGGCACCCTTGGTGCGGTGCCTGCCGTTCCCTGTGCGCCTGGCCCCGCCTTCCCTCGCCCCCTCTCTCCCTTCGTCCCCACCTCGCTGCGGCCGAAAGACGATGGCGAAAAAAAGAGAGAGAGAGACGATGAAAGGGCTCGCGCCCCGGGGGGGAGGCTGCCGCGGCGTTGTTCTGGCCCGGCGACGCTTGTTTCTCCCACCCTTTCGTGCGGCCCCACCCTAAGAGAGAAGAGCGATGATGAAAGAAGCCATCCAGCATCGGTCCGCCCTCTTTCCCGATCCCGGCGAGAGTGCGCGGACCGATCCTGCGAAAAGCCGAGAAGTGCAAGGCGGAGAAGAGAGCGAGCGAGCAGGCGCGCGCGCGCTGCGTGCTGCGTGCCGGCGCTCCTCCTCTTCCTCCTGCGAGCACACACAACCACACGAACGATGGCGACCCGAAGGGTCGTTTGTTGTTTTACAATTCTTCCTGTTTGATCCTGCCATTAGTCATATGCTTGTCTCAAAGATTAAGCCATGCATGTGTAAGTACAGGCCGACTTAAGGCGAAACCGCGGACGGCTCATTAAATCAGAATATAACTCATTGGATCTCTGCCGAACCGCACTACTTGGATAACTGTGGTAATTCTAGAGCTAATACATGCCTTTGTAGTCTCCGACCGCGAGGGAGGAGCGCTTTTATTAGACCAAAAACCTCGGCGGCCGGCCCTTCAACGGCCGGCCGCGATCTCTTGGTGAATCAGAATAACTTTGGCCGAGCGCACGACCCCCTGACAACCCGGGTGGGTCGGCGCCGCGTCCTGCAGGCGTCTGCCTTATCAGCTCTCGATTGTAGGTTAAACGCCTACAATGGCTATCACGGGTAACGGGGAATCAGGGTTCGATTCCGGAGAGGGAGCCTGAGAAACGGCTACCACATCTAAGGAAGGCAGCAGGCGCGCAAAGTACCCACTCCCGGCACGGGGAGGTAGTGACGAAAAAATACTGTTGCGAGCCCCGAACGGGGCCTCGCAAATTGGAATGAGTACACTTTAAATCCTTGTACGAGGATCGAGTGGAGGGCAAGTCTGGTGCCAGCCGCCGCGGTAATTCCAGCTCCACTAGCGTATATTAAAGTTGTTGCGGTTGAAACGCTCGTAGTTTGGACTTCTGCTCCGGACCGGCGGTCCGCCTTAGCGGCGGCTACTGCCGGGTTCCGAGCTGTGTCCCCGCCGGCGCGCACGGGGTTTTTTTTTTGCCCTTAACGGGTGTCCCCCTGTGGCCGGCACGTTACTTTGAAAAAATTAGAGTGCTCAGAGCAGGCTGGTCTTTGCTTACAGCCCGAATGGTCGTGCAATGGAATGATGGAACAGGACCCTCGGTTCTATTTTGTCGGTTTTTCGGAACCCGAGGTAATGATTAATAGAAGCAGACGGGGGCATTCGTACTGCGACGCTAGAGGTGAAATTCTTAGACGTCGCATGACGACCTACTGCGAAAGCATCTGCCAAGGATGTTTCATTGATCAAGAACGAAAGTAGGTCGAGGCGATCAGATACGCCTAGTCTAACCTAAACGAATGTGATACGATCCGCCGCAGTTATTCCATGACCCGGCGGGAGCCCGGAACCAAAGTCTTTGAGTTCCGCGGGGGAAAGG
>NW_023648291.1:0-5000 GCF_015228065.2 Penaeus monodon | reverse complement strand
GTACGCGGTGTCACGTGTCAGGCCGACCCGGCGAGGGCCTTACCACGCCGGGCGCTAAGCATGAACTCTCCGAGGCCCAGGTCATCCTCGATATAAGTAGTGACTGTTCCAGCTGCCGGAAGCAATAGAAGCAGCTGGAAGAAGCATGGAGGGAGTGAGGTGAGGTCACCGGTCCCGTCTGCTACATTGTACATGCGGTGGCCGCAATGTACAATATAGCAGAAGGGACCGGTGACTTCACCACGCTCCCATGCTTCCTCCAGCTGCTTCTATTGCTTCCCGCGGCTGGAATGGTCACTACTTATAGCAAGGATGACCTAGCCTCTGGGGAGGTACCGAAGTCATTCTGCACAGAATGCGAATAGGTTACCACTGTTCATGGCAGATCATAAAAACAATAGAACGTGAAGAGAGGTGTTGCATGCATTGCAGCAAGCCGAACGCCACACTCGTACATTACTTAGAGACTTGTGTGCACACGCAATTCCTGGGGACAAGGTCCGCAGAACACAGTCGTCATGCTGGTAAAGAGATTATGTGAGATGCTTTTTCAATAACGGTATGCTCATGTTTGAGCAGCCGTGGACCTCTCCACCATCCTTCGCCACTAAACTCGATCTTACGCTTTTCTTTCCACTTATACCATCGACAGCCCGCAAATATCTTTGATATTGTCGCTCAGTCTTGTCTTCGGTTTGCCTCTTCCTCTGTTTCCTATCACCATCCCGGGTCAGCAAGTTTTTCTCAATACTTTTACTTCTCATTACATGACCAATAAACTTTAATTTCCTGTGAGATGCTTACACCATGGCTAAAGGAGCACCTGCTGGCAATCCCACCGCCACGGTAAGCACCGAGTATCAGAGAACCAAATGAGACAGCCACAAAAAGCCATATGGCCGGGCCATAAGTGAAAGGCCTGGGCAAAGCCAGAACTTCGCAAATCTCATTATTACTACTACTACACGTCCAGGTGGTAAGGTCGCCTAGCCCTCCCCCTCCGGGCAGGTTGACCTGACACGTGGACCCGCGTTACCACCCCCAGACATCGTCTCGAGTGTTCCATACTGTATATATATATATATATATATATATATATATATATATATATATATATATATATATATATATATATATATGTGTGTGTGTGTGTGTGTATTGAATATTTGTCCGTTTATTGTTTTGTTAGGGTCCATGATCAGAAGAATAGTGGTATAATGTATGTTCTGCAACACTTTATTCAAATTGAAATATCACATTGCATTATTATTTACTATCATTGTGGATCTTCATGATCAGAATCATGGGTAAAAGCTCGATTTATATAATCAAACGTTTTTTCATCGCCCTCGACTCCGGGAGACGGGGCTCGGGATGATTACAAAACCCAAAACAGTTACTCGGGGAGCTCGCAGTCACCTCCGGATCCACCCGCTTCTGCTGCCTCTGGGTTTCTTGTCTATGTACGGTTGTAATTACAAAGGGACCCCTACAGGTTTTCTGTAGAAAAAATCGTTTTGTAAAAAGAGTTGCGAAAATGAAGTCAATGATTTTTTTTTTCTTTTTTTTCTTTTTTTTTTTGTCAAAGACTGACATCTCACTTGAGTATTGCATATATAATGCATCTTTTCACATCTTGAAAAAATACAAAAAAACATTATGTTACCTTAAAATAGCGAAATGAAAAACTATCTGACAATTTCAGCTTTAAGTACATAACCAATGCAGTAACTACAGTAAATGCTGTCATTAATATCAAACAGACTCAACAGCACCCACACCAAGTTTGCCAAATAAAGCACTTGACGCTATTCCAATGACGCTGCAAAGGGACGTTGCCATATATTCTCCTGTAAAGAAGCAAAGAAACACAGAAAAAGGAAACTTTCACAATAATCTGTCGTCAGCAGGTGATCAGACCTGTTGTTGCCCCCTCCGTTGCTCCCACAAGGATCTACACTTTTTTTAAAACTAAATTACTACTATATGGACCGGGTTTCTGACTTTAAAATGCCCTAGAATAACCCCATGACGCCCCTTTTGGAAAAACTATTCTAAATCGGACTAATCAAATGGACTAAAGGACCAATCAAATGGTGAGGGTTGCGATCCATTTATAGTTGGTTTGGACATAAATTATATGTATACATTATGAAGAATTTCCTGGTAATGTTAGACTTTTATGATTTAAACAAACGTATCCACTCACAAACAGTGTAAATCTCACGTTATTATTTCCTCCTTTTGGCTACAATATACCAACTTCATAATATTCCTTTAATATTCCTTTGCAGTATACGTCGCTTGCCGTCAGTTGTGAATTTAGCTTCCCATCATATTTCTAGCTGAAATGTTAGCCGTCTTCGGCAGATAAATCTTCTCCACTTCGACCAGTGAATTTTTTTGTTGTATTTTCTTTTTACTTCATTTTGAATAATAAAAAAACAGGTGTATGAGATGAGTTTCCTGGAAGGACTGATGTGGCCATACACACACACACACATATGTATATTATATATATATATATATATATATATATATATATATATATATATATATATATATATATATATATATTTATATATATATATATATAAATATATGGGCCGCGGTGGCCGAATGGTTAGAGAGTCGGACTCCAGACTGTCATGACGGCAATCTGAGTTCGAGGGTTCGAGTCACCGGCCGGCGCGTTGTTTCCCTTGGGCAAGGAACTTCACCTCGATTGCCTGCCTAGCCATGGGTGGCCAAGCCAGCCCCAAATCAGTGCCAGGTAAATAGAGATGGTGACTCGATAAAAACACCGGGCGGAAGGCAATGGCAAACCCCGCTCTAAATTTCTAAGAAAAATCATTGAAGCCCATGATCGTCAAGGCCCGCGGTGGCTGAATGGTTAGAGCGTCGGACTCAAGACTATCACGACGGAAATCGAATTCGGGGTTCGAGTCACCGACCGCCGCGTTGTTCCCTTGGGCAAGGAATCCCTTTTTGCCGGCACTCTCTGTGGAAAAGGAACTGGGGGCCTACAGTATCACTCCAAGAGCATCACAAAATGAAAATACAATTAAGTTCTGCTGGGACCCGGGGGCTCAGACATAACCCACCGTTAAAAGAAGAATATATATTTATATATATAATTTTATATATATTTATATATTATATATCAGGATAGAAAAGTAAAATGGTGATAGTAAATAGAAATCACCGAACCTTTAACTCTCGACGATGTCAACGAGAAAAGTGTCCCCGGGATACTTTATATTCCCGGGTGAAACTTGGAAGCGTTGCCAGAAAACCACGTCCAGGTCCTCGTGTGAAAGGGCCCATCAGTATTATCAAAAGAATTAAACAGGCTATAACTACAGGCCCCTTTGTTGAGGCTACGTCCCAGTACACAACCTAAAAGTAATATTCTTTATTTTGAACAGTATAGTGAGGCGAAGATCCTTGAAAAAATATTGGGTTCAGGATAGGCAAGCCCTTGACAATAGATTAGAGTACTACTGCAATGACCTATCTTCCTTTCTGAGTGAAATGATGTTCACTGCAGAGAATCAAATATCATTTTTGAGTAGTCATTTACAGACTTGCGATCACTGGAATCACTTTGGGAAGAGCCGAAGGTTATTAAAATCAGTTGAGCTTTAAATTTTTTTGTTAATTCATCTGTGCTTTCCGTCTCTCTTTTGATGAATCTCAATTTTCTTCTTTTATTTCCTTTGGCAGTTTTGATTTCGTATTCAATTTGTCAGTTATCAGTAGCAAAAGATTTTCCTATAAGTCCAAAGAAAAGGGGCTGCCTGCAGACAATGATAAGAAATATTAAAAAAAAATTATATTTAGTCACCTGCATTTTTTTCAAAGGCCTATAGGTATAGATATCTTTCATAAGAAACGCATTTAAATGTTCAAATATTTTCTTTCAGTCTAGGCAACCAAAAGCCTTAATTAAACGTCCCTACACGCCCTACGAGACACTTGCCTAAAAATAATAATTCCATTTAAACACATTTTTGTCTAGATACATTAAGAGCTCTGGTTTTGACATACCTTTGTTGCAGTTTATTTTATAATCAACAGTTGTGTTTTCTGGGTTTGTAACTCGATTCTAGTTCTCGTGATGCCCCTTCTAGTGAGTTCGTGCTGGCTGCAAGAGGGTTGGTATGACAAATTATCCTTGATCTCTGGGGGTTTTCTTGTGCCTCCTTGGGGTCACACCTAGTTGAAAGAGATGCTGGAAACGGCAGCCGGAGGTACAGAATTGTTTCCCAAAACCCGTGTAGCAAAATTGGCGGCCAGATAACTGTAATTACATATACGAAATTATGTTCTGAATAATGTATGTATATACAATGATAATGTAGCAAATACTTTTATCTTTACGATCTCTAACTTTTCAAGGTAAGTCAGACAAACACTAGCACAGCTTAGAGATAATTTTTTGTTTGCCAGACACTCACTGCTCCACTTGCCTTAAGAAAAGTTCTGGTAGGTGTTAACAAATTTTGGGGGGCAAGTGACACATCCCCCCAGTGTACCCCTATGTCAGCGCCATGGCTAAGCGGTACACCTGTTGTCCCCACGTGTTTTCAAGCACTATAACCCGTCGCAGGAACCTTTTACCATATTTCTGGGCCGCAACTGCAACACAACAGTATCGTGAAGACTCACCGGGGGCGTATGGCGGTAGGTGTCATCGAGGTGGCCCATGCACATCCTAGAAAAAGCATTTGAAAATTGTTGTCGCGCAAAGTTGTTTGATATAGAGTTACAAAATGAATAAAATATTAACATTAATAAAAAAGCTTCAATCCATATATTTTATATAGTCTGGATACATTTTCTTTACCAAAACCCATAAGTATGAGAAAGTGTGTGTGTGGTGTGTGTGTGTGTGTGTTTTGTGTGTGTGTGTGTGTGTGGGTGTGTGTAGTGTGTTTTGGGACTTGTCCAATAACCTTTACCTTTAATCCTAAACTTTCAACACTTTGATCCCCCGT
>NW_023648290.1:0-6882 GCF_015228065.2 Penaeus monodon | reverse complement strand
AAGAGAAATTTTCCAAAGTTCAGCCATCTTGACATGACTCATGGAGGAGTACAGTAATGTACGCACAGATATCCACCTGCAGGTGAGCTGTGAGAAAGCTGCAACCTTAACTGTTGCATCCATCTACTCCTCAAATCTAACTAATGATTTGGAAATCTACTTGGGCAGTTGCCACACCATTTCTACTCTTGGGAGATTTCAATGGTCGGCATCACTCTGGGAGACACTTTGTGAACCCTCGAGGAAGGGCCTTGGAGTCCTTGTTCTAAGAGTAGATGCAGTTTTACTGAACAGTGACACTCCCACACATTTCCAATTCAAACTGGGACATTCTCCAATATAGACCTATCAATGGCTCACCTGATTCACAGTGAACTTCACTTGGCAGGTCATGGAAGACTTACATGGAAGCGACCATTTTCCAATATTTGGAGGAGGTGAATGGTATTCCAGTCAATGGAGTGCAGAGATGGCGACTTGAACATGCAGACTGGAATCTTTTTAGATCAACTGCAGTATTGCAAGGATCTGTTAATGATTTCCAGTGTGTTCAAGATGCTGTTAATCACTTCACATCACGAATTCACCTTGCAGCAGAAGCATCCATTCCCAAAAGTAGCGGACATTACCGTCGACCTCCAGTACCATGGTGGTCTGATGAATGCCAACAAGCTGTCAGAGCAAGGAAAGCTGCATTAAGGCAGTTGAAACGACGCCCCAGCATTGTAACCTTGATCAGTTACAAAAAGACCCGAGCCAAGGCCAGGCGCGTGCTAAAGGAGGCTAGACGGACGTCGTGGAGACAGTATGTCTCCTCGATTAACTCTGGGACCCCCTTAGCATGGGTATGGGACAAGGTGCGTAAGATGCTGGAAAGAGCACATCCATATCACAACCTGCTCTGAAGATAGATGGCATAATCATCACAGACAAAAAAGATGTTGCTAATGAGCTAGCTAAATCCATGGCAGAGATCTCCTCTGGAGCATCTTACACTGCTCGATTCTCCACTCTTCGTGCTGAACAGGAACAACACCCAGTGTCGTTCTTCAGTAGGACTGCAGCAGAACTTCCATACAACTTGCCATTTTGCGCAAGGAGATGGACTCTGCTTTGCAGCTCTGCCGTAAGACTGCCCCAGGAAGTGACGATATTCCATACCAAATGATATCTCACTTACCGGAGAGCTCCCAGAAGTTCCTGTTGGACCTATTCAATAGGATCTATAGGGAGGGCACAGTGCCATCCACATGGAAAGAGGCTATAATCATTCCTGTCCTAAACCTGGCAAAGATGCTTCCACACCAGGAAATTACAGACCAATTTCTCTCACCAGCTGCATCTGCAAGCTGATGGAGAAAATGGTAAACTTCAGGTTGACATGGCTGCTAGAAAAAGAAAACGTGTTGACCCCATATCAATATGGCTTTAGAAAATTGAGATCGACCACAGATGCACTTGTGAGGATGGAAACTGCTAAAAAGAATTTCCCTTCGCACAGCGACTCACTTTGGGCAGTCTTCTTTGACCCTAAAAAGGTTTTAACGATAAAACGGGGGGAAGCATGCATACTCAAGAAGCTGTATATCAGGGTTTAAGAGGACATTACCTCCCTTTTCAACAAAGTTTCCCTTGCTAAGGAAATTTAAGTTCGGGGGGGAAACGTTTCTCTAACCTGGAAGACCACTGGAAGGGGCCCACAAGGGATGTCTTAAGTTGACCTGTTTGCCATTGCTAAAAAATGACATTGTAAAAGTTTTTTCCAAGTTCTGCCCCTCATGTAATCTGTATGGGGGATGACTTTACCTTATTTGCTCAGGGGGAAAGCTTAAGGTGTGCAAGGACACTCAGTCTGCAAAAAATCGGGTTTTTGTACAGTGGGAAAATATCAGGGGTTAAAATTTTTCCCCAAAAAGACCATGGCATACTTTCCAAAACGGGAAAATTCCCCCTTCCCTCTATTTAGGAGAAAACCCACGCAATTTGTCCAAGAGTGAAGTACTTGGGTCTATTTTTTGACTCAAGACTTACGGGGTGACTCACATCAACTTAAAAAGTAAAGGCAAAAAAAGCGCTTAGTATTTTGCAGGTTTTTTTTCACTTTTATTTTGGGGGTGCGACCACACAACGTTTCTACGGCTTTACGAGCGTTTTCGTATAAGCTTGATTATGGCTGTGGGGTGTATTCTTCTGCAACTCCCACTGTTTCTCCGGATGTTGGACTGGGTTTTCATAATAAGCTCTCAAAATCTGTACTGGGGTTTTCCCAGGTCTTCACCTTGAATCCCTGTATGCTGGGGGGAGAACCACCTCTTTCATTACACCGGGACTACATAAACCCTTTTACTACACGAGACTACAAAGGCCGGATCTCCTACACCCAGTTTGGTTTTAAACCCCCTTAGGATAGCCGATCCTAGGTAGGAAAGGGGGAAATTTTGGGGAAATCAAATTTGAGTCCACAAAGTTCTGGCATTGGGAAATTTCCCCCAATTCCCCCCTTGGACTAATCAAGTCGACTGGTTTTTGGTCGGAAATTGGAAAGGGGAAAATAGAACAAAGTCAAAGAAAAATTTCTTCAGCAATTTCCAATCCAAAGGGACAGAGGAAATATTACAGAGGGTTTTAAAAGTCTAAAAATGGGTGGGCTTTGCAGCATGAGAAAGAAGACTGCATCGGGCAGTCTTTCTCTAGCCCTCGATCTTTACTGCAGAGTTACATGCCATCCTTGCCGCGTTAAGATGACTAAGATCGTACGAACCTTTTCTTTTGTATATTTTGACTCCGTAGTGTTTTGCAAGCAATCAAGAGCTTAAACTCATCACATCCGGAAAAGGGAGGTTTAAATTTGGGCTTGCACTGATGTAAACACCAAAAAGATAACTCTGTTTTTGGGTGCCGCGCTGTTGGTATCAGGGGGAATACGAGCTGATCAAAGGCCAAGGCGCTGCTGCTCCCCCTTGTGATGCTCTTTTTCCCTCTCCACACACCGCCCTGAAACCCAGCATAAGGATTGTCCCCGCAAAAAATGGAAGGATCAATGGAGGCATACCTCCAAAAAAAAACTGCGAGAGATTAGAGATGACCTTGGCATTTGGGGTTACTAGCATTCACCCTAACCGAAAAGTGGAATTTTCATTAACAAGACTAAAAATCGGCAAGAAGACTGACTCAGGGGCCGATGAGGGCAAAAATTAAGCACTTTGTGAAGGATCCAAGAGCCATTAACGATGCACATGTAGTGGAAAAGATGTGCAACATTCTCAACCCAAAAGACTATGTATTTGTTCCCCATAAAAACCTAAAAAATGTATTGGGGGGAGGTTTGTGACTAGAGGGTCTTATTTTTTTTCCTTAGGGAGACTAATATTTTCAAAAAAAATTTAAAATTATGCAAAATGTTTATGAAATATTTTATTACTAAAACAATTTATGTTTGATTTTTTTTTTTGTTTTTGTTATTTGTAAAATATTTATTAAGATTTTTAAATTTTTTAAATTTTTTAAATATTTCTTTTTAACAAGGTATTCGCTGCAAATGACCTTACTGTTACGCGGCGATAATTTTAAATAATCAATCAATCAATCCCTGGCCAGATGGAAAAAAGGGGGGTGGGTGCACCACCCCCTCTTTTAGCCTTGTGAACCAGGAAGCCCATTTTGTCCTTCCCTCACTTCCCCCTCCAGTATGGGTAGGCCCGGGCCCGGGCTCACCAAATCATTGGGGACCTCAACCCCCCCCACCGCGGCAAGGCGGCTTCCGTTGGGGGGGTCGTCAGGAAGAGCCCTGTTCTTTGAAAATTTGTAGAAATCAAATTTGAATTCTTTTTTTTTTTTCTTCCTCAACCCCCATCCTCCAGGGAGTCCAATGGGGGAAGGTATAGTTGGGGCGAAGTGTGAGCAGCGCCTCCAGTTGTGGTAAGGATGACCTTTTTTTTTCTCTCTCTCTCTCTCTCCTTCCCTCTCACTCACCTCCTTCCTTTTATGGGGAAAAATTGTTTGAAATATAAAATATATTTCGAATCATTGCTTTGGGCCCCCACCTCGCCAAGTCCCGTGGCATCAGCTGCCTCTTTATTTATTCTTTTATTTATATACTTCAATTACATTATTGATTTCCCCTATTTTTTCTTCTTGGTTTGTCCTTCGAAGTCTGTGTCCCTGATGTTGGCGTAGGTGGGGGCTTGGACCGCGCCCTCTAAGGCACAGGAATGATGACCTCAGGAGGGGGAAGGGAAAGGGGGCATCTCATCCGCGGGGAACACTGCTCTTTGCTTGTTCTTTTTTTTTTTTTGCAGCTGCGTGCCCGGGTACCGAAAGGGTTCTGCCCTTGGCGCCATTCCCCCTGGGTGGTGAATACTAAGGGGAAAGGAACCAGTCCACCTCCTGGATCCTCTCTCCGTATTCCCTTTCTTCTGCATTTTCATGCCCCAAGTGGACTGCTCTCAGATCAAGACCTCTTTTGTGGGGGCCTAGGAATGAAAAACCTAACTGCCGTGTTTTACCATTCTGTATCGAAGTTTTCCCACCAGTCGGGGGTAAGTCCGGGAACCTCCCTCACATTTAGTGGGAGATCTCGGACCTCTCATGTTGTTGACCATAAAAACCACCCATTTTTTACAATCATGGCATGATTTGATCAAAAAGGGGGAGCCCTAGGTGCAGTGTTGTGGGAAATCCCTCCATTTACCAACCATACCTTTAGCGAAGGCATCCGTGAATTCTTGTTTGTTAAAGGGTAAAACCTTTCGCTTTTTGGGTATGGTGGGAAGCCAATTTGATGTTCCTACTTTCCTGTGCCATCTGCACCTTTTTCCCTTGGGGTCTTCTGATAAATGGGATTGCAGGTCCAGTAATTGTTTTTTCCCCTTTCTTTTCTTCTCCATTTTTAGTGATTTCTTTTTTTATTTCATGATGCTCAACTGCATTCCTTTTTCATGTTCAATCTGATAAAAAATTCGCCGGGGTAAAACCGCGGTAATTTTAACGGAGTTTTCAAAATTCCTGTCGGCAAGCTTACTGGATTTGGCGTTCTAACCTCCCTCCTCGGGGGCAACTCGAACGCGATCTTTCCGTGTCCGTTGGATTACGGTTTCCCGTCAAGCCCGGGTTAGTTTTCCCCTTGATCGCTTGCTCGGGGCTCCAGGAGATGTCCGTGCCTGGCACCGTCCCCCTGAGGAAAATTCCCGTGTTTTATCCCCAAGGTGGGAAAGAAGGCAGCATGTGGTTCAAGGTGGGGTTTCTGCTACTTGCGTATTCGCTCACCCCTTCTGCAACTTTGTACTTAAAATTCCTCTCTGGATCTCTGGACCAAATTTCTGCACCTAGGGGTTTTCCTCTGCCTGTTTTTATCTTTGTGTGTGTTTTTGAAAACCCCTTGGGGAAATTTCCTTTTTCCTGGGTTTCATTAAAATTGATTTTTTTTGGGATTGGAGAAATGCCTTGTTTAGGTCCTGTGTTCAAACAAATCCCCACCATTTTTTTATGTTTTCTATTTTTTTCTCCCCTGTGAGATCGTCTGCGTACCGACTTTTTTGACTTGCTCTTTTCTATCGGATGTGATCCTGCGTTTGAGAAGGACATTGCATAACTGCCATGGCCCAGGATCGCCTGGCGGTGCCCTTTGCAATAGTATTGGGCCTCTCACCTGAGTCCTTTGCTAGGGAAATTTTTTTTTGCTGTAGTATAAGGGTTTTCGTATAATTAGCAATTCCGATGTTGTGGGGTGTGGCTTTTTTGTTGATGTTGTTAAATGCGTTTGTGCATCTACCTCAAAACTGCATCGCATCCTGGCTCTTCCAAAATTTCCCTCATTCATGAATGGCTGCCCCGCATCCTGCCTTTTTTCCCCCACACCATCAATTACAACCATGGCTTGATGTCACTTTAACGTTTCCATAAACCGCCTTTCCAAATTATTTGCCTAGCACCTCCCTTCCCAAAGGGCGCACCCGGGATTTTTATCCAGTGCGTGAGGCGACAGGGTGTGAAGGCTTCGAGGGCCCCGGCAGTTTTCAGTTGCCATTTTTCGGGCAAGAGCGGGTTGGCTTGCACAAATCACTTGCTGCACTGCCAAAATTTTTATGGCTTAAGATGTTTTTCATGGTTTTTGCATCCAAGCCTGAAGGTCCGGGGGCAAAACCCTGGGTATGGAGGCTGCTTCCATTCCTCTCCCTGTTTTTCCTGTCAAGATTCAGGTGGAGGCGGGGCTAAATTCCCCGGTACAGGCTTCGGGGACGGTTCCTTTGATGGGGGGTGCGGCGTTTTAAAAGCGCACGTGCTTCGCTGGGGGGGGTCCCGCCTCTTCCGAAACAGAGCGCGGGGTTTCTATTGCGACTTTTCCTTGTTTCATCTGCTAGAGAACTTCGTGCAGGGTCTTTTCTGATTAGTTTGGCAGATGTTTTTTTTTTTTTCTTTTTGGGGAAAATTTTTGCCTCATTTTCATTCTTCGCTGCATCGCCTTCTTTCCGTTATGTTGGACCTTTGTGGGTTCGTTGACATTAGATGAGGGAGAATGGCAAATCTTTTTAAAGCGATGGGGTTGCGTGCGATTTGTTGATATACTCTCTAAGAAAAAAGGTTTTTTTTTCTTTGATGAATTCTTTGGCAATATTAACTTTGGAATTTCGAATATTTTTACGGGGGGAAAAGGGAAAATCTGATTTCAAACTGTTTGTTTTGATTGCATCTCCAGCGATGTGTTTTGCCCGTATCGCGTGGCGGAATTTTTCCCTTTCGTTTTTTTGTTTGGGGGGTTTTCTCGCTCACTGCCCAGTTGCCCGGGGGGGGTGTCTCTCGTGCCATTTTTTGTGCTTTGGGGTTTTATTATTCACTCTTTGGGTTTTGATTTTGACATGTGGGGCCTGTGAAAATTTTAATTTT
>NW_023648288.1:0-6883 GCF_015228065.2 Penaeus monodon | reverse complement strand
TAAATTCACTCTTTGTAGCTAAGCACTAGCAGAGCCATCTATGTGCACGGGGACATTTCATAAAAAAAAAAAAAAAAAAAAAAAAAAAAAAAAAAACGAGCACAGCATTTTCCCCATTTTTTTTTTTTTCCCCGTCGGCTTTGGGTTAATATCGTTACTATTATCATTATTATTATCAATATTATTGTTATTAGTAGTAGTAGTAGTAGTAGTAGTAGTAGTAGTACATTAATTATTAGTAATTATTCCCAAAAAAAATATATTATAACTGTAATAAAAAAAAATAAAGTAATGAAAGTATAATAAATAATAATACAAATCGTCATGATATTGTTATTAATATTATTATTGTTATTATTAGTCATTATTATTAATTTTATTACTAGTAGTATAATTCAAAAAATAATTATTATAACAGTAATAATTACAGTAAAAAACGATGTTAATTAAAAGAATGACTTTAAATTATTATTGTTTCGCCGACAGCCTCATCTCTCTGCTACCAACACAAGGCAGGCTAGGCAGACGGCGTGTTATCCACAGGGTCGTGAACACTGAACAGCTTCAAGGGGCACCGAGCACCACAGCGTCCCCAGAACCACCAGGAGGCGAAACGCCACCGGGAGAGGCAGGGCACAAAATAAACTCAAAATGACAGTCTTTCCTTATTTAACAAGTTATTACCCGTACACTTTTCTATAGGCACAATACAGGGGGAAACCAGCATGTCACACTGCACAAAGCAGCTTATAACAGGGCAACACAAAGTTATCAGGTCACAAGGGCACACACGAGGTCTTCACAGGAGCAGCCCCCAAAACCGCGTCTCCCTCTTGGCTTGTTCCTCCGCTCCTCTGCTCACAGCCAGTTGCATCATGTTGCCCAGGTCTCTTCATGTTAACACATGCCCAGGTCATCCTTTTCATTTTTAACACATGTTTCGCACAGAGACAAAGACCCACTCGCGTAACACTATCCCCCCCTTTATCAAGCAGACGACCCGTCTCCTCGTGTGTGCCCTTGTGACCTGATAAACTTTGTGTTGCCCTGTTATAAGCTGAAACAAACTACGAAAATTTAAAAAAATTAGTCCTCAGGAACAAACAAAATTCTTTCAAACAAAAGTAACCGTAACTGAAAATCAGTTCTCAGAAACACAAAAATCTTTCATCCAGCGCGGCTTTCTTCGCTCAAGCTGGGGTCGCTCTGGAGAAGGTGTGGGCGGCGGTAGTTGGCAGTGGCAAACCTAGAGGGGTATCTCCTGCCCTAAAACTTGGCTCAGGGTCACCATTGACGTCGTTGCATCGCCCTCACTGTCCAAATGCTCGTCCTCATCTCGGTCAGCGTCGCCACGTCCTCATCGCGCTACTGGGGCTAACGTCATCTTCTTTTCACGGTCATGACAATAATGATGATAAAAGTGAGAATGAAGAGAATTTGGATAACATTTGATGATTATTAATATTATTACTCAAAATTCATTTTGTTATCAATATTATTATTATTATTATTATTATTATTATTATTATTATTATTATTATTACTTTAATTATTAGTATTATTGCCAAAAAATATATTTTGACTGCAAAAAATAACAATGATAGTAATAATAAGTATAATAATTATACTAATCGTTTAATATTGTATTACTTTTATTATTGTTATTATTATTTTTATTTTTTCTTTTACATTAGTATAATTGCAAAAATATAATTATATAACAGTAATAATTACAGTAATAACGATGTTAATTAAAAGAATGATATAAATAATTATTATAAAAACGTTATTATTGTTATTATTATTGTTATTACTGTTATTATTGTAGTTGTATTAGTAAGTTGTAAAACTATATATTATAACTGCAATAATTGCAATAAAAATGATAATAATTACAAAAAATGATGAAATAATTGCAATAATGATGGTACTACATTGCAATACTGATGATAATAATTGAAATAAGATTGATAATGATGATGATAATGATGATGATAACGATAATAATGATGATACTTATGATAATAATGATGATAATAACAGGAATTCTTTCATATATAATTCAAAAACAGGTAAAAAAAAAAAAAAATCCCAAAAGTCGAAAAAGCGGAAAAATTTTAGCCTTTTGATAGTATACTCCAAAATGCGTTTTTTCCTTTCATTTGATGTTTTTGGCTATTATTAGGGTAATAATGATAATAATTACCAAAATTTCTATTAATCATGTCAATAATGATGATAAAAGTGAGAATGAAGAGAATTTGGATAACATTTGATGATTATTAATATTTTTAAACAATTATCATTGTTATCATCAATATTATTGTTTTTATTATTATTATTATTATTATTATTATTTTTTTTTATTATTATTATTATTTATTTTAAATTATTAGTATTAGTGTTAATTAAAAGAATGATATAAAAAATTTATTATAAAAACCTTATCATTGTTATTACTATTGTTTTTACTTTTATTATTGTAGTTGTTTTAGTATAGTTGTAAAACTATAATTATAAACGCAATAATTGCAATAATAATGATAATAATTGAAAATAATGAGGGATAATAATTGCAATAATGATGATAATGATGATGATAACGATAATAATGATGATAATCATGATAATAATGAGGGATAATAACAGGAATTGTGTCCATATATAATCAAAAACAGGTAAAGGAAAAAAAATCACAAAAGTCGAAAAAGCGGCAAAATCGAGGGAAATATAGCCTTTTGAGGAGTATACCCCAAACTGACGTTTTTTCCATCATTTGATGTTTTTGGCAAATTATTAGGGTAATAATGATAATAATTACCAGAATTCTGCTAATCATGACAATAATGATAATAAAAGTGAGAATGAAGAGAATTTGGATAACAATTGATGATTATTAATATTATTACTATTATCATTATTGTTATCAATATTATTATTATTATTATTATTATTATTATTATTATTATTATTATTATTACTTTAATTATTAGTATTATTGCCAAAAAATATATTATAACTGTAATAATAACAATTATAGTAATAATAAGTATGATAATAAAAATTATATAAATGATTAAAAAAAACGGTATTATTGTTTTTTATTATTATTGTAGTTGTTATTAGTATAGTTGTAAAACTATATATTATACCTGCAATAATTGCAATAATAATGATAATAATTGCAATAATGATGATAATAATTGCAATAATGATGATAATGATGATGATAATGATGATAATGATGATGATAACGATGATAATCATGATAATAATGATGATAATCATGATGATAATGATGATAATAACAGGAATTGTGTCCATATATAATCAAAAACAGGTAAAAGAAAAAAAATCCCAAAAGTCGAAAAAGCGGCAAACTCTTGCGAAATATAGCCTTTTGAGAGTATACCCCAAAATGACGTTTTTTTCCATTCACTTGTTTGATTTTGGCAATTATTAGGGTAAAAATGAAAAACAATTACTAAAATTTCTATTAATCATGACAATAATGATGATAAAAGTGAGAAAAAAAAGAATTTGGATAACATTTGATGATTATTAATATATTATTTTTATCATTATTATTATCAATATTATTGTTATTATTATTATTATTATCATTATTATTATTATTATTATTATTATTATTATTATTACTTTAATTTTTAGTATTATTGCCAAAAAATATATTATAACTGTAATAATAACAATAATAATAATAATAAGTATAATAATAATAATAATAATCGTTATAATATTGTTTTTAAATATTATTATTGTTATTATTATCATTATTTTTTTTTTACTAGTAGCATAATTGCAAAAATAATTATTATAATAGTAATAATCACAGTAATAACGATTTTAATTAAAAGGAATTATATAAATAATTATTATAAAAATGGTATTATTGTTATTATTTTTGTTTTTACTATTATTATTGTAGTTGTTATTAGTATAGTTGTAAAAAATATATATTATAACTGTAATAATTGCAATAATGATAATATTTGCAATAATGATGATAATAATTGCAATAATGATGATGATAATGATGATAATGATGATGATAACGATAATAATGATGATAATAACGGGAAAATTGTGTCCACACATAATCAAAAAAGGTAAAAGAAAAAAAATCCCAAAAGCCCGAGAAAGCGGCAAAATCTAGCGAAATATAGCCTTTTGGTAGTATATTCGAAAATGACGTTTTTTCCATTCATTTGATGATTTTGGCAATTATTAGGGTAATAATGAAAATAATTGCCAGAATTCTATTAATCATGACAATAATGATGATAAAAGTGAGAATAAAGAGAATTTGGTTAACATTTTTTGTTTATTACTATTATTACTATTATCATTATTATTATCAATATTATTGTTATTAATTATTATTTTTTTTATTATTATTACTTTAATTATTAGTATTGTTGCCAAAAAATATATTATAACTGTAATAATAACAATAATAGTAATAATAAGTATAATAATAAATAATAATATTATAATATTGTTCTTGTTATTATTATCATTATTATTCTTTTTACTAGTAGGATAATTGAAAAAATAATTATTATAACAGTAATAATTACAGTCATAACGATGTTAATTTTTAAAAGAATGATATAAATAATTATTATGAAAACGTTATAATTATTATTATTATTGTTATTACTATTATTATAAGTCGAAAAAAATGGCAAAATCTAGCCTTTTGAGTGTATTATGATTATTTATGTGATTAATATTATCACTATTATTGTTATTATTACTATCACTATTATTATTATTATTATTATTATTATTTATTATTATTATCATTATTACTTTAATTATTAGCATTATTGCCAAAAAAATATATTATAAACTGTAATAATAACAATAATAATAATAGTAGTAATAAGTATAATGATACTATTGATTGTCGTTATAATATTGTTATTAATATTATTATTCTTGTTATTATCATTATTTTTTTTTTTTACTGGTAGTATATTTGCAAAAATAATTATTATACCAGTAATAATTACAGTAATAACGATATTAATGAAAATAATGATATAAATAATAACTATAAAATCGTTATATTGTTATTATTATTGTTATTACTATTATTATATTTGTTGTTATTAGTATAATTGCAAAAATATATATTTTAACCTGCAATAATAGCAACAATAATGATAATAATTGAAATAATGATGATAATAATTGCAATAATAATTATAATAATTGCAATAATAATGATAATAGTTGTAATAATGATGATATGGTGATGATAACGATAACAATGATGATAATCATGATAATAATGATGATAATGACAAGAATTGTGCCCATATATAATAATAAAAAGGTAAAAGAAAAAATTCCCAAAAGTCAAAAAAGTGTCTACTCCAAAATGACGTTTTTTCGACTTCTTTGATGATTTGGCAATTATTAGGGTAATAATGATAATAATTACCAGAATTGTATTATTCATGACAGTAATGATGATAAAAGTGAGAATAAAAAAAATTTTTGAAAAACATTCATGATTATTATGATTATTATAATTTATTATTAGCATTATTATAATTATTATTATTTATTATTGTTATTATTATTTTTATTATTATTATTATTATATTATGATTATTATTATTATTATAATCATCATTAATATTATTATTATTATATTATTATTATTATTACTACTATTTATTATTATTATTACTATTATTATTATTATTACCATTATTTTTATTTTATTATTATTATTATTTTCTTATTATTATTATTATTATTATATTATTATCATTATTAATTTAATTATTAGCATTATTGACAAAATAATCATAACTGTAAAAATAAAAAATAACAGTAATGATAACTATAATAATAATAATAATAATAATCGTTATACTATTGTTATTAATATTATTATTGTTGTCATTATCATTATTTTTATTTTTACTGGTAGTATAATTGAAAAATAATATTAGAACAGTAAAAATTACAGTAATAACGATATTAATGAAAATAATCATATTTAATTAATTGTAAAATCGAATCATTATAATTATTATTGTTATTACTATGATTATTGTTGTTGTCATTAGTATAGTTGCAAAAAATAGCATCATAACTGCAATAATTACAATAATAATAATAATCATTGAAATAATTATGAAAAATAATTGCAAAAATTTTTGATAATAATTGCAACAAGAATGATAATAATTGCAATAATGATTATAAAATTGCAATATTGATGATAATGATGATGAAAAATGATAATAATGATGATAATCATGATAATAATGATGATAATTACATTAATTGTTTCCATTTATAATAATAAAAAGGTAAAACAAAAAAAACCCCAAAAGTCGAATAAGGGGGCAAAATCTAGCGAATTTAAGCTTTTGAGTGTATCCTCCAATATGACGTTTTTCCTACTTCTTTGATGATTTTCGCAATTATTAGGGTAATAATGATAATGATTACCATAATGATGATAAAAGTGAGAATAAAGAGAATTTTGATGACATTTGATTATTATTATTATTATCAATATTTCATTGCCAAAAATATATTACAACTTTAATAATAACAATAATAATCATAAGTATAATAATAATAATCGTTATAATATTGTTATTGTATTTTTATTGTTGTTTTTATCATTATTATTATTTTTACTGGTAGATAATTTCAAAAATAATTATTATAACAGTAATAAATTACAGTAATAACGATATTATGAAAATAATGATATAAATGATTATTACAAAATCGTTATTATTGTTATTATTATTGTTATTACTATTTTTATTGTTGTTTTTATTAGTATAGTTTGCAAAAATATATATTATAATTTTTGCAAAATAAT